>NC_079460.1:39006906-39308957 GCF_026250575.1 Diorhabda carinulata | reverse complement strand
TATTAGCCACGAGATCAAATATGCAACCTTAGCAACCTTATTCTGTCCACAAGTTTTTAATATTGCCGTTTGGTATTCAAATGACGACAACTATATAGTTCCAAATCGTACTTTTAAGTAGATTTCTTCTATTATTAACTTCATTAGATTCACCCTTTGGTGATGAAAAAACGATTTTTAAGACTAGTAACAAAATTATAACAAAGGAACTTTTCTGGATTGAATACGATCGAATTTAGAGATAACACTTTCAATGTCAACTTCTTCAAGCAGCAAAGTATATATGATTGAGTCGTTCTTGGCGTATTATATTCCTTTATTCATTTTTTATGCGTTTTAATGTTGAAAAAGAACGTCCGCCACGGCAGTTAGTCATAAAGAGAAACAAGTAAATTCTCAAAGCAATTTCTGTGTTTGGAAAACACGACTCTAAAGAGTTATTGAATAAAAGTTTATAAAATTTCAGTTCCAGAGATTCTTGTTTGATTCTGCCAATAACAGTAGCAACATCCCACACAGGAAACCCCAGAGTTGACAAAGGGGCCAAGCCTGGGCCAGTCCTGGGAAGCCAGACTACTTAACTCAGCTTCGGCCACACCAATGATTACCAATCCTGGTTAACTCAGCCTTGGCCATTCATTGAGGACCCAAGCTTCGGTTGTTCGGTCACATACGGCGTGGTTCGAGTATTTTCGCCCGTCGGCAGCCATACTTTTTTTTATTATGGGTCTGATCAATCCGATCTCTGTTTATTCAGTGTGTGTGTTTTTTATTATTCATTACTACAAAAAATAACTATGTCTGATGCGTATCTTCGAGTTCAAAGATGGCGTGCATTGAATAGAGAAAATAAAACTCAATTGTGAACGCGTAAAGCTTAAATAATTTAAGTGTGAACATCATATGTGCAATCTACAAGCGTTTAATATTTTTATTTAACTAATTAAATGATATTTTTATACTGTTAATTATAGTAAGAGTAAGATTAAATATAAATAAAGGAATGAAATAAAGATAAAGAAGAAAAAGTTATATAATGAATAAGTCTTAGTATTTAATCTTGGCCCAGTCCTGGCAGTTAAGCTCGACCCAGTCCTGGCAGTTAAGGTTGGCCCAGCGCTGGCAATTTAAGCTTGGCCCAGCCCTGGCATTTAAGCATGGCCCAGTCTTGGTGACCAAGCTTGGCCCATCGTTATCACTCCAGTTTTACCAATACTGGGCCAAACTTGTGGGCCAGTCCAGAGTTCTACATGGTTGTACCAAGCTTGGGCCCTTGGAACTTTCCTCTATGGGATATCATTTCAGCAGCTCCGCGAATCATACTAATTCGTTGCCTAGGTTGTTCTCCAAATCATCTGTGTTTTCAAAATCTCTTTCGATGTGAGGGATTTTAGCTGTCGAAATATTCCAAAAACAGTAGTAATTTTATGAGAGGTTCAAATAGTATGGACACGTCGAGAGACGACAACTGGATTCCATAATAAAAAAAGTGTGAAACTGGAGATAAATGGAAGATCGATGAACGGAGAGAAGACATAAAAGAATTGGCTACAAGATCAGATATTGGAGTGAAACACAAAGACGGAAGAAACTAAAAGCCATCAAAATTGATAGAAAGCTGAAGAAAACAAAATAACCACAATAAAAGAATCAAAGAGCTCCGTGGAAGTACATATAAAATCAAATTACTATCTATAAAAATTCAACGATTGTTGTTGCTACTTATTGAATAGGATAAATTAGTCAATTAATAAATTACTTACTAAAAATTGCCACAGTTTGGTTTTTTATAGTACTGTGGCGACCATGCCATGCGACCTTATATTTAAAACTACTTAATACAGGAAAACATTTATCCGTACAAATTCCCATTAAAAACGATAATCCACCCCTACCTGACTGACCGATACCTGACCCAGGAAATTCCAAGTAACTTTCTTAATTTCTAAATAGCATACAATTAAATTAAACCTCCCCCATATACCTGACTTTGGGAAAAACCAAAAACCTTCTACCTGTTCCATACTTACACGAACCCAGGCGAGACGTTTGGAATTGTGGAGAAATTCAATCTGTCTTGAATTTCTTGAAGAAAAGAGTAATTTTTAAAAAAACACTATTTAAAATAGTGTTTTTTTAAAAATTGTCATTTAGATATAAATCTAAATGACAAGACAGTTAATATTAGACTGATGACTTTAATATTTATTTGATTGAATTTTTAAATCAATTTAATAAGTATAAAAATAATATTTCTAATTTCTAACGTAGGTAGGCAACATTATATTTTATATTTAACATATTGATACCGTTGACATCAAAATAGAGTAGGTACTTAGATCAAAACTATTTGACAAAGAACCGTTACATTATTTTGAAGTACGTTTGGAGGACGGATGTGATTTGAATGTTGAGTTATAAATTGATTTATTTCATATCTTATTAGCTACTGTTTTTTTTTTCACGTAAACCTAATTAATAATCAATAATAATTTTTTTCACGCCTCGTATGACAGCTTCTACGAAGTAGTAATTATTTTGTGCATCCTTGCATCCAGGAATAAATCTTCATAACCAGTAAGTACTAAGTGACAGATTGGTCTCGATAAATATAAAAACGTTTTTATGCACTGAATAATATTTTTCAAAAACAGTTATCGATCGAAAAAACAATCCACTGTTATGGTTTATAGCGTATAGTATTGAGTTGTTGAAAAGGTGCATGACCAACTGTTAATTCTCCGATATTGACCCTGAAGATGAAATCGACCATAAATCAATGTGACGCTACTCGGAGTGTCGGAAAGAATGTCATTCGGTTTCTTGGGAATCGTCCGAAATGAATGGTTGACTGATTGTATAGGAAGTTCATAGAAAAATAGTAGCGAGTACGTTTTAAATTTTATAGGCGATTGTAACCACAATGTACGTTTTACAAAATTAATCTAGACGCCATTGTTGTCAGGATCTGTGGATAAATGTATGTGAGTACATACTTACTGACCGTGAAAATGGGTAATAAACTCAATATTTTGTCGGAAAATTAGTGACTTTAAGGTGCTATTTCATGTTAAAGCTCTACGTTGGCTTAGAGCGTCAAATGAAGTCACGTGATATAATTTCGAAAAAAATACTAAAATATACCACCTCTGTCAATAGTCTCATTGCCCTTTTCTGAACACTAGTAAATAGCAGATAATATAGGTTAAGGTTTTTTGCTATAATATCCGATTTTAAGAAGCAATTAAACATTTTTTCAGTACATCTGAAGTTTTTTCTTACATTGTAATTATATTCCTCTTTAGAAGAACTATTGCGAGACAAGTTTCGGAAACAATGCATGAGGATAAAATGCATCATAAACAATTATTATAATAGAAAAATTAAGTATTTTTTTTTCATAATTTAATCTAAAATGCAATAAACAATGGAAAATAGAATTTTATGGGTAAACCTACAAGTACAATTGGTATTTATTAATGGAAGCTAATGATGACAAAGTTGAGAAAGTATACTGGAAGCTTATAGATACAGAAATATTAAAGAAAGCTGATGACTTAGGAAACTACACATATTACAAACATTTTTCAATAATTTTAACTTTATTACATCGTACTTTAGTATCTATATAATGAAATTAACTTTACTCATTTGCGGATTCTTCAGCTAATTATTAGTATCAATTAATCATATATGACTTTTTTAACTGTCATCATCAGCTTCTACTATTTGAAAAATTTCTTTCTTCATTTTCTAGTGCATTGGAAATGAAGTATTGTTGCTTCAATTATTTATTTTATTCTTTTTAGTTTCATACATCTAAACATAATTTTGGAGGGATAAGTCTAATGAGATTCAATCTAAGAACTATAAAAATGTAAGCTATATTCACGAATCATCAGTTGGGGATAGGTTACAATATTGAATTTACAAAAATACAAACTATACATCTTTGAGCGACAAAATTCATATGTGAAATCATAATTAATTCAATTAATAGTATTTGATAATCAATGAAAATTCAAATTGAACTAATCCTATTAGTATAATTAAATTTTGGTAATTATACACTTTCGCGGTCACCTGGTTTTTTGGCTCTAGAAAATCGAAAAATGGATGGATTTTAATGATCTTGGTCTCAAAATGTTCCATTTTACGGCGGATTTATAAAAAAAAATACGAAAATTAAAAAAAATAAATATTTTTTACAGTTTCATGACTTTAAATGCAAAAAAAATGACTTTCTACATATAATCCTTCGTAACTGTTTCTGACGTCGTGGAATCAAGTTCGTATATTTTTTTTCGCAATTTACATAAAAAAATGAATATTTTGAAAAAAAAAATTCAAAAAAGTTAATTTTTCGGTATTTTACAGCCTAAAATGTATTCTATTAAAAATAAAGGGTAATTATACACTTTCGCGGTCACCTGGTTTTTTGGCTCTAAAAAATCGAAAAATGGATGGATTCTAATGATCTTGGTCTCAAAATGTTCCATTTTACGGCGGATTTATAAAAAAAAATACGAAAATTAAAAAAAATAAATATTTTTTACAGTTTCATGACTTTAAATGCAAACTATTAACATTGAAGAGCATAGTACGAAACTATCCACGAAAATTGATTGTTTTTCATCGATTTCATTTTAAGCTATAAAAACTGAAAAAATCATTCTTTTTGGATTTTTTTCTTTTTAAATTGTTTATTAATTTATGTAGAATACAAAAAAAAATATAAGAACTTTATCTGATAATGAGATAATTTTTTGTAAAGGATTATTTTGCAAAACCGTTTTTTTTACGATTTAAAACAGTAAAACTATGAGAAATTTTCATTCCAGCTATTTCTACTAATTTTTTTTATAAATCCTCCGTAAAATGGAACATTTTAAGACCAAGATCATTAAAATCCATCCATTTTTCGATTTTCTAGAGCCAACCTAACCTAACCTAACCTAACCTAACCTAACCAAAAATCCAGGTGACCGCGAAAGTGTATAATTACCATAATTTTTTGTAAAGGATTATTTTGCAAAACCGTTTTTTTTACGATTTAAAACAGTAAAACTATGAGAAATTTTCATTCCAGCTATTTCTACTAATTTTTTTATAAATCCTCCGTAAAATGGAACATTTTGAGACCAAGATCATTAAAATCCATCCATTTTTCGATTTTCTAGAGCCAAAAAACCAGATGACCGTGAAAGTGTATAATTACCTAAATTTTTTCTATCGTTTTCATTTTTTTAATAAATATAACATTGAATTTAGTATCTCTTTTGGTGACATTCTGAATCTTATTTTTTTGATAAAAAAAGTGAAATTTATAGTTATGTTTTCTAATGTTACTACGAATAATTTAATTGATAGCTGCTACATATTTTTGAAATGTCATAACTAAGCTAAAATCATTATTATATTCATTAAGTATGCAAATTGTCAATGTCAAGTCATATTATGAAAAAGTTATAAGCTAACCCTCGTATTCAAAAATGATTTCTCATAGATTACTTTTAAATGAAGCAATGTAATGTAAAAGTGTATCTAATTCTAGTAAAAATAGATATGGATTACAAATTGAAGTAAATACATTCGTAACGTGCATAGAAATACGAAGTTTACTAATCTGAATGCACAATTATAATAAAATAATTGGAAAAATTTTCCATAGAAAATACATTCGACATATCATGTCTTACTTAATTTAAATAGAAAGTTTCATTAAATGCATTGACTTATTAAACTTTGCCGGATCATTACTGTTTCTCGTAGCCGTTTCTGTTTTTAATAATTATTTTATAGTTTTGAATAATTCTCACACACCTAAATAACTTTCTTCATTCGGACCTCAAATTTAACTTCAACTTTCGTTTATTCATATGCACTATTTAGTAATGATATATTATTGAATGTTCAAACAAACAACGGATGTGAGATCGGAGGTTAATTAAAACTGAAATTAGATAATAATTAAGTTTTGTCGTTCCAAGTCAAATATCTAACACCAAATTTGTAGATGGTTATTTCAATCGATCTTATATAGTGCACATATTGACAATTTCTTTAGATAGTACGTCAGTTCTTTTTGTAATATCTCTACCGATACTCAATACTTGATGATTGATTGATGATCGAACAGACTTCGAAAAGCCAGTAGACTTCTTGAATATTTAGAGTAAATAATGTCTTATTTGGATTTGGACACCTAACATAGTACGTACAAATCAAAGAAGAGCCCTTTTGTAATCAGTAGCCACCTCCATGGTCACATAGACGTCTCATTAATCTATTAGCTGAGTGCATTGGAGTGCGTACCGCAGTATCCGTCAACTCCGAACTACAGTTCATTCCACTGTGCCTGGATGATCGAAGAAAGAGCACAAGGTGAATGTTAATAAATACCTCGAATCACGCAAGATTATATTGTGGGTAGATATCTGTTTTACCTGCCCCCACGAAGAGATGACTAAGTACCTGAACCAGAATTCTTTATTTGCCACATCTGGAGAGCATCATGTGGTATTTCTTCTTACTATTATCTCATTCTTCTGATTGTTTTCGTTGGTAGTTGTGCTATAGTTGTTTATTGCTCCCTTGTTGGTCGTTATAAATGAAAAGATACTTATTTCAATACTTAACTTGACATGGAGAGAACCTATCGACTATTTTTACGAAGTCGATTTCTAGTTGTAAAGTTTATTGACCGACCATAATTTTTATTTCACCAAAAGTACCGAATCATTCTCTTCCTATTTATAACAAGGTCTTTCAGTGAAAGTAGATTATCAAAAAAACAATGAAAGATCGGTAAAAATATTGTTGGTAGCGTGTAAGATAATTAGATCAATTTTCTTTCTTCTCTAAAAATAAAGCCAGTTATTTGAAACTATACTTAAGTGTATCGAACAGTGGCGTAACTATCATCAAAATAATTACTCATAATCTTCTAACTTCAAAAAGTCTATTCAGATTCTGAAAAGCAGAAGTCTTGTAACAAAATCCTGAAAATAATTACCCCGCGTGAATACCTGGAATCATTGACTTGATCTAATTTGAAAAATTACCTGATATATGAGAAATAAATAGAAGCCAATTAATAAGAAGTAGAGCTAGTCAAGTACTACAACATTTTTTTAGTGATTATAAGTCACCGAGAACACTGGGAGTCCAATCACAATACTTATCCTGCTACAGGCAGGAACCTACTTTAACTAATACGGATAAATGAACTATTAATTTGTTATTAGTAAGAATGTTACAAACAATAAAGTGAGTCTGTCTATTTTGTGAAACGATAAATTGATTAATGGAACAATTAAAATGTTAATATTAATTATATCTTGCGAGTACGACATATGAGAGAGTGGCAAACATGAAGCATATTCCACAACCAAACCCATTACCGCGTATCATTCAATAATAAACAAATAATTAACATTATCACGGTGTGTTCACCTTTAACCGTGACATTAAATCTAATAATTTTAACAACGTTTGAAGTTTCTACTAGAATGGAGAGAAGTCGTTTTCCGCTCACGATATTTGCACACGACGAACCACCTGCTAAGAAATCTAATACAATTTACTTTGTTTGTTCTTGAGAGTGACTAAAAATGTTACCCTCAGGCTAGTTTTTGCAGTTAGACTCTAAATAGCATCAAAGTTTTGTAAATTAGATGGAATTTGACCCAAACTCCGATAGGTGTTCTCATTAATATTTTGTACCTTGAGTAATTTCATAACAAAATCGGCAAAGCAAATGGGCGGATGTAATTTGGGCGCTAAAGGATTAATGTACTTTTTACAACATGTAAACTAGGCGCCAAGACCGAAGGGTCATTTTAATCCTATGTGTATTTTGGGCGCTAACCGACTGAAGTACATGATTTATGAAATACAGTTATTTATTAAACATTTATAATAAGATATATTTTTAGATTTTCCTATAAGAGAAATGACCTATTATCACTTAAGGTCTGAAAAAATTTACCGTTAGAGGGGGCTACTTTGCACTTTTTTTAAATGAAAAATCTGCCCTTAATAAAGTTTCCTCATAACATTTTCGTAACACTCTACAGAATAAAGTAAATTTTATATTTCTTTATATTTTTATTTAGTACTTAAGTACATATAAAATAAGAGATTTACATAACCTAACCTAACCTACGTAAAAATTTATCAACTTTCCCTCTATTGGGTTATTTTATGACTCGACCTACCTGCACTTCTTAGCGCCGAAAATACGTGTCGGATTATCTACCCTTCTTGGTCAGACAGGTAAAGAAGGATGGTTAACACCCAAATTATACCCGCCGAAGCAAATATTCGGATATATAGGAAAAAATAAAAAAAAAACTAAAGTGATAATTATGATATTCTGAAAAATTTCGAACATATTACAAGAACCAAGTTTCAAAATGGCAAGTAAAAATGATATTAGAATTATTTTGACCTCTAGCTCACCCTGAGAGTTTTTTAAAAAGTATATTACTCAAATTGTTTTTAACCATCAAATAATCAATTAAGGCGCATTGATATCTTTCCACAAAGGTGACGAACTATTGCACTCAGTTCTTTGGCATGAACCTTGAATTGCTGAAAATTGTGGTATATACTCAGAGCTAATGAATTCAAGGCATAAAAAATGTATTTATTATTATAATAAGTCAAACTGTATATTTATTTTCTTTTGTATTAGGTGAATGCAATAAATAATCCGTCAGATGGTGATGGAGTCATTTCCGTTTGAAAAAATATTATTTGAAAGTAAATAAAGTTACTTTATCATGCGGAGAGAAGCTGCCAAATAAATATAAATGTAAAATAAATGGTGTTATTAATAATTGTGATTATAATAACATTGTGGGAATTTCTAAAATTACTTACATTTCTACTTGCTGTTGATCTCATCAATTCCATTTGTTTAAAAATGCGTCCAAACTTTCCCTCATATTTCCTCCTATTACTTTACTTTCTGTTGTGTTTTCGTCCTTTCAGCTTTTTATTAAACTTATCTAGTTTCATTATTAATAGATCTTCTTCGATTTCGCCCTTATCTTCAGTCTTCTCCGTGGTTAATGTTTTCTTGGTAGTTAGAATTCTTATAGGTGCACATACATACAGATCCGTCATATTATATTATTACATCTGTAATTAAAGCTATTTCTTCTCGAATTTAGTCAGTCTTATTTCTCCCTCTTCATTCATTCTATCTTATACTATGCATCTAATTTTATTATCAAATACCTTTTATTGTTTATTGTATAAATGTTAATTCTGCTTCAATCTAACTTCCTTTCATGGACCACCAAATGGTTTGTCCATTTTTATTAATAAAAAGTGGAAAAACAACTTGAAAATGAAGTACCAAGAGGAAATGAGAGTACCTTTTTAACTTATGCAGCGCATACGGAACAGTCTTAGCTATCTTTGTCAACCTTACATATTTACCAGAAGGACTGCTCTGTTGTAACAGTAAATATGCGTTTGGTTTTTTTTACTGTTTAAGAAAAATATTGATGCTCGTATACAAGTCAGTTGATTGCGTGATATAACTTCGACATAATATATCCTGTAGAATAGAATTATTTTTTTCCAAATATCTGCGTTCTACTTTGAAAGATAAAATATTTTTAAGAAATCGGTGTTAAAGCAACAACACGAATTTTATGATTCAATTATGCAAATTCGGACCACGATAACGATTATAAAAAAGTAAATCTTAAAAATGCTCTTAATTTTCTTGTTTTAACTGCCATTCGATTCGATACACATCGTGGTGTAAGTAGGTTGATTATTATAATGGCGTTGATGGTCAACATTTTTATAGTTATGCTTGCTTAGGCGTAACTTTTAATTCTTTGGCTGTAAGCAGAAGCATCTTCAAATATTCAGTTTGACCTCGAAATCATAAATTTATCACATATATATTCACATAATTTCAAATTTAAGTTATCAGATAATCGTAACTACTTCTACCTTCAATAACAAAATTATAGCGGTTAGAGAATAGATTCCAGGAATTACATTATCATGAAGATTAATCGAAATAAGTAAAGACAAATTCTTGTTGAGAAGTAGTGCGTGAGTTACTAAAACAAGTGAAAACAGATTAAATAAATATAAATATTGAAATTAACAATTTCAGTCCAAATAACAAACATTATAAAACTTGAAATGGTGGGTATACCAAATTTTATTATTACTTACAAGATTCAGACTGTTCACGACAGCGAGAGAACAAAGATGAGATTCAAGTTTTTACAAACTTTTTAACGACACTTAAACACAAAAAAAATTCATGAAACCTGGAGATAAAAGACAAGTAACCCAAAGACTGAGACGCCTTATTATTAAATGCAGGAAGATAGATATTACTAGATATTAGATTTTTTTCCTTCACACATTAGATCAATAGCTGCTGAGAAAATGCAAAATGACATAAAGGAGACAATAAGCTGATATTTGAAACAAACATAAAGTAACTAATGATTTTTTAACCCTGCCAAATGCTAGAAGGGAACTACAAAGTATGAATCAAAACTATTTGCATGGGCAAAATATAATAGAATTCACAAAACAGTACCAGTATAGAGATAAAGCGTGAGTTATAAACAAAAGACAGTAAATTATACTTAAAACTGAGAAAGTAATGAAGAATGCTCAAAAATTTGGAAAATAAAACCGAAACGAATGCTGGAAAAAGTAATAATGTTGTTAAAAAGCAATGAAGGTGATGGAGTCCTGCTTAAGGACAGTTATTTATTGTTCAAACCTATAACTTGTGTAGCATACATTAGGCACTTAGAATTTTCTGTTTATTAGAATAAATTGGGCCCTTATTAAATAAGTACACACATAAATTCTAAACAAAAACTATATTTACAAGGAAAAAGTCAATTACAATAATAGTGTGAAATATAAATATTAAAGAAAAAAATATTTTGGAAAATTTGTGAATTCATATCAAAAAGATTTATTATTATTATAGTATATCTACGATATTCCAAGTGTTTGTTTTTGCAGCGGTTTATACTAAATTCCAAACAGATTAGAGTATTGTTACTAACAATGAAATTAGCTGTTTTATTCTACTCATTCGGTGAATTATTGTTGACATGAAAAAAGAAAAACAAATACACCCACAAGCACATAGTAACACCTCTCGTAATGACGGTTATTAGCTAACAATTGAAGTACGAATAATCACAATCAGAGATCGAAATCAAAATGTAATAAAGGTGGGAAATTTAACGATCAGTTTATTGTACCTTGGTCACTATCTGTTGTTCGTTTTGTTAATGTTTCTTTTTTTTATATAATTATTACCTATAGCATCCATAAAATGACTAGATCACCTGCAAATTTAATTTATGGTATGCAGTGTTTGAAAACATGTGAAACATGGGTCCTAACAAAGAAAATCTTGAATAAATTAAAGGTACATCAAAGATCAATAGAACGGAAAATGATAGGAATAACGCTTAAAGACCATAAAACCAATGAGTGGATAAGTAATAGAACCAAAATCGAGGACATAGTGAGGCGAATAGGTAGTCTTAAATGGAACTGGGCCGGACATGTTGCTCGAAATAACACCAACTGGAGCGGAAAAATAACAAGATGGAGACCTTGGGGGGAGAAAAGAAGCACCGGCAGACCACAACAAAGATGGTATGATGATATCAAGAGAACAGCCGGACTTAACTGGTACCAAGTGGCACAGAACAGGGAAAACTGGAAAAATATGAGAGAGGCCTATATCCAAAGGATAGAAAACGGCTAGAAGAGAGAAGAGAGTGTTTGAAAAAAAAAAGATGTGAAGCCGCAACACTAGAGCTAGTAAATATTTTTTTGTTTTATTTTAAAAAATCAGGAATTTTAAAAGAATCGTTTTGTATTGATCAATTCAATTAATTATTTGTTTCTATTTGGTATACGGCAGACGCCATGTACGTTTTAAATGTCTATATATACAGGAAAATTCAGTGGTAGAAGATCCCACCTCTTAGTAACTATAAACTCGATGGAGAGAGTTAAGTAAATGTCATTGTCATTTCTATCTGGAATCTGCTACTATTAAAATTTATCTTTAGCAATAACAATAGCGATTTAACAGAATTTTTCATTAGACACACCACATAACCCTTTTTACAATGGACAACTTTCGATTTTGAAGGACATCTACAAAATATCACCAACCAATTTCATACCTTCTAGAGTTTTTTGTAAAATATAATACGATGAATATGATTATTATCTCAAACACCTACTTTCTCGAAGAAATAGAAAACAGTATCTTTAATTACAAAGAGGAATGTTGATTTTCACCAAATAAAAACTTACAACGATATACTTAAACGTCGATAATGGATTATGGAATATAAGATAATTAAAATCATCAAGACATACGCTTTATTATCTCGTTGCTTTTATATTTGATTTTAATAATATCTGCTTCTCTTAGATTGGATTGAAAAATCACCAATCATCGAGATTAGGTTCCCCACATTCCATACGAAGTTAAATCTGCTGACCTTGATTACATGTACTTAAATACAGAAATAAGAGAGGATCAATTTGATATAAGAAATGTTTGTTCTCTTCCTATCGTATTTCTCAATAATATTTCAATATCCATTACAATTCTAGAAATATACGTTTCTATATACATAATGTTGAAAAAATTAATAAACAAGATCGAGATGCACATTTCTAGTTTGTTTGGTTCATAGAACTGTTCAACCATAACACGATATGACAGATGTATACGAAGTAAAACATAGGCGGGACGCAAATACAATTATATTAAAGGTAACTTAGGGTACGACATCATTAGTTTCAAATTAATTGAAACGAATTAACAGCAATATAATTGGTCAATTATGTGATTAAAAATGTATTACTTAGTTTGACTTTGACCGTGACTTATTCACTCCCTGTAAGGAAACTAAATATAGATTAAGATGATCTTCAAGCTCGATTAAACAAAATGATTTTTTTAATTAAAAAAAAATAATAATAATAACAGGATACAAGGTCCTCTCAACGGAAGGATTAAAATTCTAAACAAATCATAACAACGCAACAAATACCTGCATGGTTACTCCTATAGAAATACTAATTGTTTGATCAGTTTTTCTTGATGTTATGTCGTTATAATCGAAATGAGAACTTGCGGTCGCTGCTTCTCTTTCATGCGTGAATCAATTTTAGAATAAGTTTAATGCAAATTCTGAATATTATATGAAGAGAAATACTTCAAAAAAGGAGAATACAACCACAATCCAGTCCATTTATTTTTCTTATTAAAACTTTTTGAGATATTAAAACATAGACAAATAAATGGGACGAACGATTTTGCATACTTTGAACATGCTACAATGTAATTAAAATATAGCGTTATCAAAATATCGTCATAGGATTCTAAATAAATACATGTTTGCAGACATTTTGTTATACGATACCTTTTTACAATAAGAATCGTCAAGCTCCTCAAAATAACCATTAATTGCCGACATCACATAATCATTGTTGGAAAATCTTTCACCACCGAGCCATTTTTTCAAGTATGAGAACAGAAAATAATTCGAGGGGGCTAAATCTGACGACTAGAGTGCATTAGGTACAATTTAAACTTTAATTCATTAATTATTAACATTGTCTTGAAACAACACTTTCTTCTTAGCCGAATACGGCCGTTTTTGCTTGATTTCTTCGCTCAGACGCTGCAATGAGTTCGTATAATACCCGCCGTTGATAGCTTTTCCTTTTTCAAGATAGTCTACGAAAAAATCGACTCCATGAACTAGCCTACAGATGGAACTCTCTTTGCCTTCTTCGGAGCCGGTTCTCTCTTTTCAGTCCATTTTTTTTGTTCTTTTGTTTCGGGTGGGAAGTGATGGACCCACGTTTCAACCATAGTTATGATACGGCGCAAAAATTCGGCTTTATTTCTGTCTTGCACACAACTTTCTCAGGTCCAAATGTTCAGTTCAGCGATGTACCGCACTTTTTGAAATGCCTCCTATGTCTGCTAGCTCGAGCACTTTCAGTTGATGTTCTTTAATACCGCTTTGAGGATTTCTGCAACATTTCTGGAGTCGTTACCTCATTTGGTCAACCACTGCGATGCTACGAGTATTGGTTGGGCTAAGGGCTTTCACATAAAAGTATTTTATCACAAATTCACTAAAAATGTTAAAAAAACCAAAAAATTTTAAACAACGTGGCGTCTTCAAACTTTAAATATATACTGTATAAATTGTGTACTTTCTAGTACAGTGGTATTTTTAAAGCAACTACCACCATCTCTAGGTCAGGCCAGGTACTTCTGGTACCATTCTTGTAGTTGCGCACGCCCCTTTAATATTTCCTAAACAAGCATTACTTACATTTTTAGCTAGGGGCAATGTTCAGGGGCTCCAGGAGCTCGGAGGAATCTTTTTAATTATGTATTATCACATTAAATGCGTAGTTGTGAGATTTGGTGTAGGTACATGTCATGAAAGCTGGATACATAGAAACATATCTTTGGGAAAACTGGTGTTTGAATAAGAAGGTCCTCCACTTCTACCAACAGTAGGGACAAAGCATAGGAATAGTTCATCTAAAGCAGGATATTAACAATAATTGACTCCACTAAAATTGTTGTTTAAACATGTACCTAAGTGTAGATCAGTAAGTATTTTAGCATCAAGTATTCCATTTGATATTGCACCCAATTAGGTTGAATTTTTCAAATTTCAGTAACCACTTACTAAATTTTAACTATCGATATCATTAGTGATTCGCAGAATGTGAATTTTATTAAATACCTTTGTAAACGTCGTTGGATACCGATACAGTCTGCTAGTATTACGTGAACAGGTGCGAATTTAATTCCATTTAAATTTCATGAATATTTATATTATAAGCGAAACTGTATATTTAATATCATTAAATAATTTGCTATGTAAAATAAGCTCAGTGACATAAGAAGCAATCATTTCCTGACCCTTTTGGCAACATCATCACCTATTTAGAGCAGGCTCTCACCAATGTTTTGGAGAGAAAGGTAGACCTGTTTCTATCAGTTAGTCTGTTACTGCATTCGAGCCAATTTCATATTAGTGCTTTGACTTCATTGTAGTCAAAATTTTGTCGCTATTCTGATTCTTTGACGGCTGTAGTAGCGAGTAAGTAGCGGTCGAGGAGAAAGGCGTAATATTGGGTTTATTGTTAAAAGGCTTATGGTACGCTGGGTATTCACTAGTCCTTTCTTAGCAAGACAATACACGACTTCATACTGAACGTCAATTGAAATAATCCCTTCAAGGAGCCGTAACAACTCTTATGATATGGAGGAGACTGTCCAATTTGTACAAGCTGCATTGTCACCAAACATATTTTTTACATATTATTCAATTTCCAAATAATCAAGCCTGATTTTAGTCATTCTGAGTGGATCATTTTTTATTATGCTAAGTATACAATTTCAGTAGCAGAACCTAAATTAACTTCGGAGGTACTTAAAGAATTGATTAATACCACTCGTCGACAACAAGTTCTACAAATTTAAATTGAAAATAACTGCAATATATAGAAAAGGATTATTTAAAATATATTAAAATGTGATTTAGTCAGTTGTTCTACTCTCGCAACAGCGTTTTTTATCCTTTCCTTTATAACTAAATATGATTCATTTAACGATTTTCTTCCGATTATTCTCCTTCAAATTACAAATGTATAAATCTAGAAGTCCATTCAACTCTTCAATTTGTATCTAGTAAATGTGGATGCGATTACGTTAGGTTTCCAATTTCCTTCGTATCTTCTCTGCAGTTGATTAACTGGTAATCAAACATAGATTTTTCCGAAGATAAATATTTCCCATAGTACAGTAATTCGAATGGAAACTTCAATTTAATAATTGATAATGAGTAATTATATTAATTGTAGAATTATAAACGAAGAATAGACATAAATTCAACCGGTAAGGTTTCATAATTACCTTTGCTACCGTATTAAGGTACAATTATTATTATATTCTAAGGAAGTATTTTTCCAGTAATTCATTTATCTTTTATTTGATTTTTTTTTCTATGTACTTTATCATTTAAATTATTGTTGTATTGGCAAGAATTATAATCAAGCAACATCGCAATTTTCGAAGAAAAAACTGTCAAAATTATTGATCGATTTTTTTAGACTTACATGGAATATGATTTTACTCATTCTAGAATTCATCAACCCTTAGATGATTGGAAAAAAATTTGTACCAGTTGATCTACGATGTTTTTCAGACACAAGTATTTCAGTACCTATAGCTTTTATTTAATATTGTAACCTAAGCGATGTTGAGTTGAAGACCTTGATGGCCAGTCAAAGTTTGGCCGGCGGGTGTAATTTGGGCGCTAACCATCCTTCTTTACCTGTCTGACCAAGAAGGGTAGATAATCCAACATTTATTTTCGGCTCTAAGAAATGCAGGTAGGTCGAGTCATAAAATAACCTAATAGAGGGAAAGTTGATAGATTTTTAAGTAGGTTAGGTTAGATTAGGTTATGTAAATCTCTTATTTTATATGTAATATGTACTTAAGTACTAAATAAAAATATAAAGAAATATAAAATTTACTTTATTCTGTAGAGTGTTACAAAAATGTTGTGAGGAAACTTTATTAAGGGCAGATTTTTCATTTAAAAGTACATTAATCCTTTAGCGCCTAAATTACATCCGCCCAAGTTTGGCAAATCTTCCATCATACTCCAGCCACTCATACGCATGAATTTGTGGTATGATCATATTCAAATTTTATTTAGAATGCAACAAATTATTTGTTTGATTGTGATGACAATGGATATTTTAAATAAATTCGAATACATATAGTTCTCCATATTTAGTTGAAGATTAAGAATAATTCATTTTAGTAACGACATGTTTTATAACCAGATTTTCAGAATGACTCATTTTGGGTAAATCTTTAACTGTACGTATTATTTTCTAATATATCAGATTATAATGGATGTATACTAAGATTTGATGTCATATTTCAATCATTTTTTATTTCTGTTATTTCGGATGTGGGGTTCAGTTTGCATGAGATTTTTAGAAAAAAAATGAATAGTGACTAAAATGTATATCGCAATCGAGAACAAAAGAAATTTGTTAATTATGAAATACTCGTGACCTAAACATTCCAAATACGAACAAGTACAAAATTATGAGCAATTAGAATACTGAAAATTTCACTATGAATTTCTAACAAGCATCATTATTGAATCACAAGCTATACAAATATTAATTACTGATAGACAAGACGATCGAGCATAACAATGAATTTGAGCAGCTTTTCCCAACACTGTTACTAAAATTATAATCGATTATTTTTAATAATCATTGGCTGATTGGTTATGAAAATGATAACCTGAGAGTCATTATTCAAGAAATTCAATTACGTTTTATTTTTTTTTTTGTTCTATTCTGGCAGTTTCTCTTGTTATCGCCAATAAAAATATAATATAGAAGTACTAAAATTTTCTCCGTAAATTGATTTTTGCTGATGATTAGCTCGATTATAAATTTATAAAATAAATGGAAGTTAAAGTCGTATCTAAATAAAACCAAAAATATTGTAAGTAACATACAAGGAATAGCTATTAAATAACGAGACTTACGTTTACCGCAAAACTTCTGTGACAAATACAGTGCCTCTCGCTACTGTAATCAAATCAGTATAGCTGTACACTACTTTCGTATCACAATTCACAATATCATAAAAACTGTCTCATAATACCCTTCCTAGAAATGATTAACACATTCATCTAAACTAAAGAAACATAAAAATATCACAGTCACAATGTAATCTCTATAAATGAAAATCTAAGGCATGTTTATCAGAAAAATCCTGAAGAGAATGAACAAAAAGAATTGATGATTATAATGATATCACCAAATTTCCTGGTTTGACGGAGATGACAGAAGGTCTTCTGGTTGAATCCGTCGCTTCGATTCCGCATCTTCTCAAGAAAATAGAACCTACGTAGGCTCTCAACATTTTCAAATAAATCTATTAATACAAAGACATTTCAAATTAAAAATGCCAATACCTAAAATGTACACAAGTAAATAGTGGTAATCTGTGAAAATTTATAACAAACTTTGAAAAGAAAGTTCGAGTGTTTCTAAACTTAGAGCCTCAGTAGTTATCACTTAAAATAATCCTAATCTAATGAGCGTGGGATTTAATCATTCATTAAAACTATATACAAAAGTTTTTCACGTTATTGCACTTCTGAAACTAAAATAGTATTTTCTGTTTTATTTTTTGTAACTTGAAGTTCCCGGTTTTATTTTTCTTAATAATTTGCGCTTCGAGATTGATTCATGATTTCCCGTTATTCTTGATAAATAGAGAATCCCAACTATTTAATTAATAATATTATTCGTTGTCAAGAATAAATACTATTTACGGAAAACTTTTATTTATCGACGAAAACGGATGCGTATATATTTCGAAGAGACGTCGATAAATCCTGACATCCTTAAGAAAAACGAATTATTCAGGACAGGAAAATCAGTTCTTTATTATTAGAAACTTGTAAATACTTTCATCATACATTAACGGAAATCCATTTCAACTTAATTACTTCGATGTCTTTATAGTTTTACATAAACGTTGACTTCAAACACGTACAACTAAAAGACATAATAACTGTTATAATTGTTTAATAATTATGCTATTTTCTTTATTAACATTAAAACCAGAACGAATGCCGTTATTATTTTATAATGCAGATTGCACTGATTTGTCGTTGCAATATTAATTTCAAAAGGCTTTGTTTGGCCGTCTTAAAAGCTTTATCCGCTTCAATGTTGTAAGAATCTTTGAACTTATATATTTATAACAACATAACAGTAGGAAAAACATCGTTTACTTTTCAAAACAAATCTTGTATATTCAGAGGTTATAATTTTCAGTCCACTTATGAGGGTTTTCCGATAATAGCATTTCTTCCACAATAACGATGAATATTTCAGTTCCGAGCAATTCTAATTTCATTCTTTTGCACAATCTACTCGCATATTATACTGATTTTGTATTCATTATTGAAAACCAGATTTCTTCTTGTCTATATCCAAAGCAAAAAATAACTTTTTTAAGGAGGAAAACCTATTTTACTAGGTTCTTAGTACCTTGCGAAAGATCCTGTTTCTAAATTAACTCTATTGTAAACGATACTAAATAACATCATGTAAAAATGTATTAGTAACATTTTTTTAAATATTCTGTATTATCACAATTGCACATATTCCCATTAATTTCCACTAATCTACACTGATACTTGTTGATAAAACTATAAACTGATTGTTTATGTACATGAAAGCTATCTAACCTGAATTTTGGAAAAAATCCGAAGTGTTTTGATTGGTATTTACTTTAAATTAAATTTAAATACGTTTTTAACGACTAGAAAATATTTGAATTAACAGTCAAAAATATGCAATTATTGTTTATTATTGAATGTTTTTTTCTTTGGCCAAAAGAAAATTTAGTGAAAATGAAAGGTATGTAAGTAAAACATATTCGTGTTTATGTGTGAATTACTCTTATTTCATTCTATCAAAATAGAATAGAATAGTGAATATTTTAAGTTTCAAAGAAGTTTGAGGTCTTCTAACTCAAAATTCAAATCAAAATACTGTGGATTCATTCACAAACCAACGAAACAACGTGACGAACAGAAAAATTTGTTAGAAACCTGACCTGTTTCGATGTTTTGACTGACACAAACAGTACAATTTTTATTATATCTAAAAGAATAATAAGCTCGTAGTAATCGTTAAATCTTCGAATCGAGATAATTGTAAAACAAACCAGATCATTCAAGTTAATAATTGTAATTTCTCACGATAACAAAGAGAAGCTTTTGTTTCTATTGAACATCAGTAACTTTATTTAGATAATAGCTTAGCGATAATATCGTATCAATACGTAGATCTCTATGTTTCATTACGTGAAATCTTTGATTTTCTCGGAAAAACATCATGGAAGTAAGTATAAATGCTGAGAGTACAAATACAAACTAAATCTAAAACTAATTTCACTTTATAACATTCCAGTGAATGATTTATTTTCATCGATATAAAATTTCATATTCAAACCTAAAAACAGTAATTTTATTTAATAATACCAAGATCTGCATTCTGCGTAGCAAACATTATGATTAAGAACTTGATGTTGAAGTTAATGAGATCAATTTAAAAGCAGCCAATAGATATGATGACATTTACGCCGCAAAACTATGTATCTCTGGAGGAAAGGTGGTGAAAATCTTCGAAAGGAAAATAGTATGAAGAATATTATTTTATATGCTTCAAGGCAATGAAGGACTGAAAGATGTAACGGAATTCATCAAATTCCAGATGTTGAAATGTCTGGAGAGATTGCAGCCGAATTGTATAATGAAAAATATGAAAAATTTGGAGAGAATGGACCAGAATAACCTAAGAACTATAAAAATTTAGAACAAGATAAAGAAAGAAAACTATATAAGAATCCAGAGTAATTCAGCATGATAAAAAAAATCGAAGAGTTCCAAGGAGTGTCCGAATTCCCCTGAAAATGTATATTGAAGTTGATTAATGACCCTGAACAAAAAGAATGTGAAATATTCCGAATTGAATAAAAGTTGAAGCGAATCGCATTTAAATAAGTATATTCTTGTTGTTCATTTATCATAATTGATTACATTTACAATCACGATTAATAAATACAATAATATAAAATGATAAGAATCCGTTTGAAGAGAACACAAGTAGCTTGCCGATGGAATATCTCGGTTTCTCCTATCAGGTCATGGTGGTTAGTCACCAGTTCAGATGGATTATTATCTTTATGCTTACCGAATGTATAAAGTTTTAATAATACTCTCTAATTTAAAAAAAAAACGTTCCTCGGCTATTAGTTACCAAGCAAGATTTAATTATAAAGAAAAATTACAAAATTAGACTGGGATGTACAGAGTATGTCGATGCTCAATAAAGTGTATGTTTCATGTCAATTTTGGATGATCAAAATGAGGAATCATATGGAGCAAAATATAGCAATCGAAGATTGGAAATAAAAAATTATATATTTTTGAAAATTGTACGTTTTAAAGACACATTATTTATCAATTGATAAAAAATAGACTCGTGCTAAAGCTTGATAAAACCAGAAAACTGAAAGGTCATTATATCATCGTCGAAGCTAGGCTCCTCCATTTTGGATTCCATTTCAGAAATTACCTTTAGTTATTTTGTCTGCTAAAAGTAGTGATTGAAGTATTAAAGTTAGTTTTAGTTCAACGACTATTCAAATGTCGAATCAGCTGATTTACTGCAGTGTTTTTCTTCTTCGTCTTATGTGATCAATCTAATATTCTTGTTGGTTCTCGATTTTTGTTGATAGCATTTATATTATGTACATGAGTAAATTTTGGCCGCCACATACAAGACAACATAATTTTATACAATATTCATATTTTTCGCATGTAATATTTTGATTTTCTTGTTGTCTTTATGCTAAGCGACTTTTTTTTAAACCAATTCATGTACCAGTTTCGACGATATTAAGTTCAGCTAATCACATTTTCAGTATTTTTGTCTAGCTAGTGATGCAAACTAATATTGGTAAAATATTAATTTTTCACCGGTATAGATCGAACAGTTTCAAATAGAAAAAATGTACAGACTTAAATAATGGAAATAATGGATGAAAAACATTAAGAAAAAATAATAATAACTTTTTCCAGAAAAACAACGGCAAGAGAGATGGAAAAAGAGAATTCTAAGTTGAAGTATCTCTTTCAAAGAAATTTTAATATAATACGTGCATTTCATATTGCACGTGCGACCTATTTATTAAATTATGAATAAATCATTATTACTAATAATACACTATAATCAACCTAGATAGAATCAATAAATTATAAAATAATCTCGGGCCCCGATGCCTCTTTAATATACTTTTATAGTTTTATCACAGCTTCTACACAAATAAATAACGATTCGCTTTTTAAACGAATAAAGAATTATTTTAAGATCCAATCACTTTGTTCATTCCTGTGACGTGTAAGAATGGTTTTATACATCATGCCAATCTGACATGTAATGAAATATAATGAAAAAATGTTGGATGAAGCTATAAAAAAGTTAATGTTCGCAAACAACTCGTGATTTCGAAATAAAGGAGGAAAACCCCAAAAGATTGATAATATGAACGATTACATTCATTAATATTAATAATCCAAACACTGAAACAATCTACAAAAAACTACATAATCATGACACTAGGAATGATAAAGTCACTGTCATTATAAAATCTAGATCGGAAACAACATATGGATGGATGTTGCATTATACAACAGATGAATGTTAAGCAGGGTCCACACTATGCCGCGGTAGGCCCGGCGGGTTGACCCGGGAGGGCTAAGCCGGCCGGGTACGTTCGGGCCGGCACGACGTCCACACCGAAAACGAAGCCGACCGGGTTATTTCTACCTACATTATAGTTTAATTGTAACTGAAGCCGCTCGGGGCCGCTCGGCACGTCCTCACTCTATATTTTTGTTCGACTCGGCTCGGCTTCCTTTGATCTGTACCTACTTTATGCGGGTTGGGATCGGCACGGACCGGGCCGGCATTTTCTAACCTGGCAAAGCCGCTCGGGGCGTCTGCCTTAAGAAAACGACCATTTATTTCTGTATTATTGAATTTAATTTGTGAAATGATCTCTTAGTGGGTTGTAGCATGTGATAGCAATAATGTAAGAGATAAACTTTGTTTCTATTGTCTCTGTGAATCTCTCAATTACAAAAATAAAAAAACCTGAATGAATTTTCACGTGTAAGAATAAAAAAAATGATTGAACTATAAACAGAACAGACTTAACCGAAACCAAAATAGAATTTGTTTGCTATAAACATTTTATATCATTTTATCTTCCTAAATGTGAATTGATCTTTATATTTGTCCAAAGTTTATTAATTTTTTATGGTTATAGGAAAACCTGCCAATGATCTTAATCCAGATTGAGTACTGTCACTGATTTTGATAACTAACTAAACGAATCAAGTTTGATCAGCCTCTAAATTCACAAGATAACTACTCATATGGGAGTGTTAAAACTATGTTTCGCGTACAGAAACAACTTTATCTAAAACTCAAAGAAACGCCTCAAAAGTTCTCTCGGAAATAGACAAAGTAGGCATTGATCTTTGGTTAACACTACAATGAAATTTGAGGTTATATTCTGAATTAGCCTATTCACTTCCACGTGCTCCCATGAAAGCTGAAAGCCGTTTTTTACCAATAAGATTCAGATCAAAAAAAGGTGAGCAATTATTGAAGAAAAGGGTTTTGTCCCATAACGACAATTCGCTGTTCAATGTAGAAAAACTAGGCAGATTGTATCACGATTTATTGCTCGATATTCACCTGATCTGTGGAGTAGATGACACAAAACAAGGTTTTCGTTAAAAAGTTTTCTTACGTCAAACCGCCCTCGTATTTGTTCTTTTAACATTCGTATTTTGTTACTATATGAAAAATTCTAAGCTGAGGAATACTATTGAACTTTTACAATATTTATAAATATAAATTATAGTTTATAAATTCTACTGATATCTAATATACTATTTATGTGAATAAGGTCAATAAACCATTTTATATACAACGGTTTTCTATGATTCAACCTTTGCCAGGAAATGAATGCTACAATTTTCAAAGGAAAATCTGAAATGTCGCTGTAAGAAGGTACCCCACAGTTCCATAATTTATCGCATATTTTGAAAATAAGTTCGCGTATTTGTTATCAAAAAATTTGTTGCTGTACTCCTGTGCGTTAAGAATGAAATTTATATCCACCCTCTATCAACAAACAAAATAAAATAAGCGAAGAATCTATACAACAAACACCATCACATGCCCTACTGCACAAGCCGGCTATAAAACAAAGTGCACTGCGATGCTCCATCAGTCGACAGTCAGCTGTTCCACAGTTCGATCGTTCAGCTAAGCTAAGCTTTTGATTTACCCGGCGCCGCTATCGGTTGTTTCGTTACCGCAGTTTTTCTCTAATACACTTTTTTTCAAACTATCCATTAGAGCCATGGCTACCTATGCAGCTTACAGACATATCGAACTTGATAAAGTTGGATATGGCAAAAAGAGGTGAGTTGTTTTGAGTATTTAGAAATTTTAGTGACGTCACGTGTAACGATCGGTTTTCAGAAGGGATGTTCACCTCCGTCTCAAAGCTTGCTCTATATTTTTTTAAATTACTATTTATTACTTTTCTACTCTATAAAATGTTAATTTTTGTGATTCGATATTATTACATTTGGATATTATAATTTGAAATTATGTATATTAGGGGTGGTGGCAATAATATCGATGTAATGAGGTTAGATTTACGATGTCGAAGAAAATTCACAAGGAATTCGTGCAAATTCTAATTTTCTTTCATTATAATAATTCATTCAATAAAAAAACATTATTTCTATTTTTTCACACTGTTCAATAAAATATATGAAAAAGGTTGTTATTTATATTTCCTCCAGTTTTCCAAAATATAATTTTTTTTATTATGTTATCAATTTTTATTTCGTTGCTTTTATTTTCGGTTTTGTTCATAGTTTCCTTCGTTTTATTTGAATAAAGTTCCACATTTATTTTCTCAAATTAATAGATTCAAAAAATTAAAAACTCTATTTCATGTTTTTTTTCAAATAAAATTCTTCCTTTATAGATATTAATGAATATAAAATACTAAACTAGAACTATGAAATATATATTATAATTTGATATACAAGTTTATGCAAATCTTGAATGTATCTATATGTGAAAGCCACTGATATCATTTACCAATTTCCTTTTATTATATCATGTAATCACGACATGTTTTCCTTGTAAAATTCACAATAATCCAAGTTTACTTTCTAACCCTCACGAACTTTTAGTGATCAATCAATTTTAATATTTTTCTTCCATTGGCTATTGCCCTCAAAAAAATCAATAAGTAATTACCATAATTAAAGATCTATGAATAAAAATAGAAAAATACAATAGAAAGCGTTGCCAGCCTCTTAAAAGTCATCATTTCGTCAAATTACCCTCATAGAAGAGAACAAAAGATATTTACAAGTATTTTTTCGTATTTTACTAAAATCAACAATCAACATAACACAAATTTTCATCCAAACAATATGGTTTGATTATAAATGCTTTATATACAGTAACACATCAATCACCTACCATTTATCTTCGTTATTGTGGCTTACAAAAAAATAAGTAACAGCTTCGCAGTTAAGGTGAAGCTGTTACTTATAGACCGATTTCTACGTCAGCGAACCTCTTCAGTATATCATGCTGCAGTGAAACGTCGATTTTTACTTACTATCTAGTTATTATTTGTAGAAGCAGTAGTGTCTGTCATTACCGGAAGTTATTATTAATTTCTATCTTTAAAATGACATATTTTCGTTAAAAGTACATTGTAGATTGTTTATCTGACCTCTAAAAGGTTACCGACTCCTAACTAACTAACTGTAATTCGTAACAATAAATTTCTCATATTGTTTATGTATGCAATAATTTATATTCACGTTACCCATCAAATTGTAACATTTGAAATTTGTTAATGAATTTATTTACAAGAATGGAATCACACATCTTCATTTCCATAATGTACGCAGAGATTACGATCTGCTCCATTATTTCCTTTTTTTATTATTTACACGTTTAGCAAATGCAAAAATATAACAGGATGATTGATCATCTGAGTTGATTCGTGTGACAAAAATCAGTAGTGAGATATGAAAATGAGGTGATTTAGTGCTAATACACATTATGTATTACACGCTATATTGTTCCAATGCCATGGAACAAACTGAATGTATATTTTCAACTTTAATATTTATTTTTCATTGGTTCTCAGTTATCTCAATTTCTATATTGAAATGAACATATATCTGCTTTGATTTTTGTCTTGACCAAACCAATTCTCTAGAAGTTTCTTATCCCGTGGTTATGTTCGATAATGATACGGTTGGTAGAAGACGAAATGAAAAAAATATAATAGACAAATGTAGATTAATCTTATTTTGTTATTAATTTGTCATAAATAATGGTTCACATAACATAATAATATTCCTATTATTAAAACAGACGTACTCAATACGAAAACAAAAGCATCTGCCAAACAATAGGCAATTTAAGTGCCAAACCTGAAAGTGCAACACCCAAAATATTCTAAAGAATTTAATTTAATAACGATAAAGAACATCAGTATAAAAAACAGTCAGGGTTAGATTTTTGGTTTTTTTATAAAAAATTGTATTGGCTTGTGCTAGGCACGTACCAATACGTATTATTGGAAAAATATTATTTCTATGAAATTAGTGCAAATATACCTACTTTTTATACAATTTATGTAGGTACTTAAGTAGTCGATAATAGATTCGGTTCGATGAGAATACAACAAAAAATTTAATCAATAGGTATTCTATTTAAGAAATGTTGATAAAGCTATTCAAAAATAAATTAGATTTTGTTCCAAAAATAATCCTTTGTAAAACCATTGTAAAATTCACTTGAAAGGCCGTATAAAATTAAGTACCTCTTTAAGTAACTCAAACCTGAATAGGAAGTTATAATAAAAGTTCCTATATGAATTCATTTTTGCAAACTTGAAAGAAGCTACCTTCTTATTGTTAGCCGGTTTCCTAAAAACGATTTTTCAATAATATATAAATCGCAGTTACATGGTAATGAATGGGTGCTAGGCATTTATAATTACAGGATTTCGCGAACGCGATTTTTTCAATTCTGTACTCGGAACCGGTGTCCTAAATTTGATACTTACGAATTGCCACACTTAAGACTCGTACCACAACAAATTGGTGACGCGTGTAACGTTAAAATAATAGAAAGTTTGTTAAAAAAAATAATACATTTTATTCACGATATTTGACGGTTAAATAAATTGAATTTTTCTCACTCTCAAAAATAACAGCAGTTTATTTACTTTATTAAGAAAAAATACTTCATTTTTTGCAACGTGCTATATCTTTTTACTTTTATCAATGGAATGCCTATTCTATTAGTGAAACCCTCAACAAAATACTTACTTAGAGATTAGATAGATTAGAGACAGATAGTCTCTTTAGACATTTAACAAAGGCCAAGTCATAAACGTTTATTATTCTGTCCACTGAGGGATACAATTAAGACTAACTCAAGTCCTAACATTACCAAACAAGAGCTAGCATCTTAGCCCACCATTGTAACATTGATTTTTCGGTTCCAAACCGTTCAACTTCAAGTAAGAATTTACAAATTAAACATCGAGAAACTTACCAGGATAAAATTAATTATGAAACTATTAGAAACATGGATTAATTCCGAGCAGACTACTGATTCATGATTATCCTTTGCCAAAGAACTCCTGAACTGGAGGGTAGGTAATCGAGGCAGGGTCTTGTTAATATTTATTCTTTCAACAAATGATCTTGTATAGAAGATCTAAAACCCGATTTGTATAAGGCCATATTCTACAGTTGAAAGTGGCGAAGATATTATATAGTATTATAATTTGAGGAGGAATAAACTTACACCGACCTGTATTTTGGATAACACGGTACTTTGAACGATGGAAGGTAATGTTATATAATAATGTTATAGTGACCGACCACAAATATTTTGACGGGGTTGAAAGAGCCGATAGAGGAAGATTAAATCCACTGCAAACTATTGTTTAAAGCTTTTTTTAATAAAATGAAATAGATTTTCCGAACAGCATATGCTAAATTTAGTGAGACACTGCAGGGGAGTTGTAAGGGCAATACTCAAAATTATTCATTTGGATTTCGTAGTGTATGATTGGACGGACAGTAATTTCAAGTTAGTTCTTGGATTTTAACTCAAATGAAAGACACCAAAACTGAATTGCGTGAGTTCGATACTTTAGTGTGCATTCTGTAATATTTTGTAAACCTCCTTTAAATGTATGTCTTATTCAATAGACAAGTTGCTTATAGACGATAATTGTTTCGAATAGTGAATATTCATTTTTATGTTATTATTATTGCGCGAATCATATGAGAATATGTTGTTAAAAATTAATCAACTCAACTGAGGGTTAGAGAAATGGTAATAGATACAGATAACATAAAGGGGCTTGGCACTCCGCCACCCTTCCTTTGACTAAGGGTGAAAATTGATATCAGATAGCCTTTCTCAAATTATACGCGTACAGCAGTCAATATTACAAAACCGGATGATGTTATTTGAATCCATTTGCGTAAGTAAATACACAATTTCCCAGATGTAAATATCAGAAGAATCAAGATTATTCCACGAATTAATATAAGCATTGTTTTTCAAAGTAATCAGCTTAAATAGGGTCTTTATTTTTTATTTACTATATTACTGAAAATATAAAGTTTCGTAAGTGGTTGAGTTACATTCCTTGATTAAATCTTGTTCATTCTCAAAGGTCTTATAGTGTTTTACGTGTTATCTATGTGTTATCAATAATACCCAGTTTTTATTTTAATAAGTACTTTAATTTTCCCGTCCAGGCCCTGGTTCATTTATATGGAGTAGAAAAAAGTGCGAATATGTTTATTTTGTAAAATCCGTAACTAATGAAATGTCTTTGAAAAAAATATCAATCTAATAAGGGCCAAAGAAATCAAAATATTTTGCTTAAAATCCATATTCGGAACCCTACCAAGATATCTCCACATTGTCACGTCATCTAAAAATGTTACCGATCGATGAAAGGTTTTAAAGAGTCGATGCAATTTATGTCGAATATAGGAAATTTCCAAATTATATTAATTTTATGTGCAGTAAGAGCAAATGCAATCAAAAATGCAACAAGATCCTGAAATTTATCCTTCGATCTGAACTTTGTCACGAAACAGCTAATGGTACAAAAAAAATATTAAAAAATTATTATAAAATTGAATCTTTCGCGACTAATGTCATGTGGGAAGATATTCCAAGTTGATGGTACATATTCATCCTAAATTTGAGGAGCTATTATAGTATAGTATAATATACTATTTCGTACTAACGTTGTAATTACTGTAATAAACAATAAGAAAAAGAAATAGATTAACTAACATCGAAGCGTAATACGCTTTTAATATTTAGCTTTTTAATACTTTGTTCAGTCTTTCATCATTATTTTGGTGATTATTTTTTTTTTTTTTTTCGTGCTACTTTTATTTTTTCAAAAATCCCACGGAACAACCTAGTATTGTGTTGTATTAGATATACATACATGTGTTATTCTTAGGGTCCACACCAGCAATGAAAATTTAGTGGTCCAAAAGGACCACCTAAGTTATGATTTAGTGGTCCAAAAATATAACGTGGTAGACAAAAGTAAAAAAATTAACATATGCATGCTACACACACTTTTATACATATTTTTACGGCATATATAAATTCTTTTATGCAAAAACAGCACAGTAAATATAAAACATAGGTTTTTTTAAAAATATTTTGGGCGACAAATTTGTCGTCGATGTGTATGATTTTGGCGACATTTCTTGATGATTTGGCGACAATTGTCGCTATGTCGCCATGCTGGCGTGAACCCTAGTTATTCTAGTCTAGTATATCCACTTCCTACTGGTTCTCAGTCATTATCAGTCTATTCGTATCTTGTATTCATATGTTATTGTTACAATTTTCTTGGTAATGTCTATTTTTTGTTTCCGCCTTAAATTCTTCGAATCTATTTACTATAATTTCGTTGTCTATGTTCGGACCAAACTATACACTCAATTAAGTATTTTATGTTTCCAAACCGACAGCCGGAAGCATTATACATATCCGAAGATCGAACCGCAGATTTTTAAAACTAAATTATTTGGATGACGTGCAATTTCATTCGTCTTTCATTAAAAATAGAGATTGTGTAAATGAATTATATTATTATACCTTCATTATTTTTTTATATAGAATGATGTCTGTACATAAATCCTAGTATAACCCAGTTAAATCAAGCGTAAATGTGAAATTTTTATTTAGCGCCTTCTAACTGTTTACTTTCTACAGGGAATGTCTTTTAAATGATAGGTCACTACTTTTACTTATATTTTTTCTTTTGTACGGTCATATTATATCCGAGGTAATCCGTAGAAATATTAATTAGACGCTCACAATCGCCATTTAAATTTATTTTATTTTCATCGTCATACAGAATGTTCAATTAATAGTAAATTGTGGGTATATATATTTAAAAACATGTAAGAACTAGATTTCAAAATAATAATAAGAGAGAGAATAAAAAATTGATGAAAATGAAATAAAAGTAATCATCAATGACTTTAAGGACTTCTAATTTACTAAACAACCGGTATCTTTTGGTAACTACTAACATTATTATCCATCTCGATCGAGGTAACTTAAGGGCGAGATATTTTTTTTAAATATCCTGCACAATAACAACATCTTTAAATAAATTAAGCGAAGACATCTATAAATATGAGTTCGTATGCCACCCTTTTAACTAATCCACAACCTAAATATAGAAACCAGATGAGCAAACGTCACAACAGATGAAAAAAATATACCGATTGATATGTATATACCAGGAATGTTGTGTTAAGGTTTGCGTGATAAATGAATGCGATACTCTAGAGAGTTGGTATATTTCGAAGGATCTCTTTTAGGGTCACGAATCCAACCAATATATAAAAGGTACCTAAATCACATAATTTGACTCTCACGCTGTCAATTGATTTGCTGTATTTCTTCTACGTGATTTGTTGTTATTTATATTATTTCATCATTTTTACTATGAAACCAAACTAAGGAAAAACATACCAATTATGTATATGTTTAACAAAGTTTTCTTCATAAAAAACCAAATTTATATAGAAAAATACTAATTCACGAGTTAATTTTTTGGATTCACAAAGCAAAATAGTTTTAGTTTCAATATCTCTGTTTTCCTACGATCCCGCAAAAGCGATGGCTGCAATTTCATCAAAATTTATAATTCTATATATAACTATCTTTCGAAAGAGTGCAGAAGTCATTTGTGATGTTGAAACACACATTGATAACCTGGATGAACGAAAGAATTATTTCCAGATCATCCAATTTTGTATCTCTCCACTGTAGTGTGATAAAACATCACCAATAAGATTTTAAGATTATTTTATTGACGAATGTTTATGGAAAGCCCCGTATATTTGGAATCCAAATATAACAACCATCTGCCTTTCTTTTAAATAATCAATAAACTCCTAATCTTTTCTATCTCTCTTGTAAACAAGCAACAACAAACTGTGACTGATGTTTTCCAGTTTTTTCTTTTGCCATACAAAGGAAAAAAAGATCTTTGTAATTTGTAATAATCATAAGGCCGGTACTTAGTACGGTTTCTGCGTAGTACCGCTGTTGACGTACCGGATAGACCCAGACACTATCTTGGTTGATAAAATGGTAAAAGTGTTCGAAATTTTTATGGTTAACCATTATACTCGTAACGTTCTTAGAAAGTGAATGGTACGAAAAAGTCTCAATTAGTTATATTTTGATAACACTAATTTACACACCCTAGCAGAAAGTTTAAAGTTTACTAGTAGTTATTGAAACTAATCAAAAATAGTTAAGAGCGAATTTTATTAGATTTTTTGAATGTTGAATGTGAATAGTTGCAATTTAGGTTTGAAAATAATAGTTTGACTATTTTCCTTCTAAAACACGCAACAGAGGGAAACCAAAAATTTTGGTTTGTTCACAAATAAATAGTACGCATGATTTTTGATAACTGAAACAGTTTTCTATGATAAACTTTTTTGGTAATTATACACCTTCACGGTCACCTGGTTTTTTGGCTCTAGAAAATCGAAAAATGGATGGATTTTAATGATCTTGGTCTCAAAATGTTCCATTTTACGGCGGATTTATAAAAAAAATTTGTAGAAATAGCTGGAATGAAAATTTCTCATAGTTTTACTGTTTTAAATCGTATAAAAAACGTTTTGCAAAATAATCCTTTACAAAAAATTATCTCATTATCAGATAATATATCAGATATTTTTTTTTGTATTCTACATAAATTAATAAACAATTTAAAAAAAAAATCCAAAAAGAATGATTTTTTCAGTTTTTATAGCTTAAAATGAAATCGATGAAAAACAACTAATTTTCGTGAATAGTTTCGTACTATATTCTTCAATGTTAATAGTTTTTGGACTATTAAAAATCGAAAAATAGATAAATTTTATAATTTTGGTCTCAAAATGTTCCATTTTACGACGAATTTATGAAAAACACGGGGGTAGTGGCTGAATTTGCGGTTTTTAATAGTTTTAAACCTTAAATAGTAGTTTTTTTTCAAAATATTCATTTTTTTATGTAAATTGCGAAAAAAAATATACGAACTTGATTCCACGACGTCAGAAACAGTTACGAAGGATTATAATATGTAGAAAGTCATTTTTTTTGCATTTAAAGTCATGAAACTGTAAAAAATATTTATTTTTTTTAATTTTCGTATTTTTTTTTATAAATCCGCCGTAAAATGGAACATTTTGAGACCAAGATCATTAAAATCCATCCATTTTTCGATTTTCTAGAGCCAAAAAACCAGGTGACCGTGAAAGTGTATAATTACCACTTTTTTTTTCAAGGAGATACCAAATGGACTGGTTGTAAGTCAATTCGAGTCACCACCGACACATGGTCTGGGGGAAAAGTAACTTAATGTTACTCTTAGGGTACCTCAAGATCGTGTCTTACTTTGCTGTTAAATTTGATATTATGCTGTTTAAGGTGTAAATTTGGATTCCATTTTTATTAACGAATCATTTTGATAAAATATATCAAAAACAAAAATCATGAGCTTTAGCAAATAGATATATTCCATTATAAGTAGAGTTCTTCTATTTCCATTTAATGATTTTTTTATGTTTGGAAAGTACCTAATTTGTGTTACATCGTGTGTGTTAAATTGCAAATATATGATTTGGAAAGTAAGATCCATCTATCACTATAAGTAAGCTTCTCTTTTATTCACTTTCATAGTATCCACGTTTAGTGCTTTCCTGTGAACCACTCTATTTGAGCTGGTGCAGAGCAAGCCAGAACTGGGAGACAAAATGGCATATTAACGTACTCAACAATGAATCCGGATATTGGAGAATACTCTTAAAAGGCACGTGAACTATTGGAGTGATAGTTTGGGAGCTGTTGCTTATAACAGCCGATCACCAGTTGTGATTATTGTTCTACAAACCACTTTATTGCTATAAATGGGCATCAACAACAACACTTAAAACTATGGAATTTCGTAAAGCCGGACTTGATGTTTTGCCGTAACCCTTCCGGTCACCATATTCAAATCTCATCGTGTGGATATGATGGGGAGGAGGATGTCCAATTTTTGCTACCCTCAAGGACTCTAGCGCCGTTTTTCTGGACACAACAATTTGTTCAAAATGTTATAATTTTATTTTTGATACTAGGCTACCACATTAATTATTATTATTATTATTATTATTACCAAAAATTATTATTACTTGGTGTAATACTGATTATATGTTTTTATAACAATCCAGCTGGATGTTGTAATATTCCGCAACACTCACAGATGGAAATACGCTAACTTCTGTCAAATTTGAAAGATTCATCCACTTCGATTATAATGGGATGATGCAGCACAAGTGCTTGTTAGTCTGTAATAGTCTGTAAAGACTATTACTTTGAAGTCAGACACCGTGTTTCTGCAGCAATGCGTGTGACAAAACCATTCATGACTTTGCATAAAGATCTTTACTTGTTCGTGATATTTCACAGGATAGTATAATTGTAGGAATACCTCAGACCTCTTGTTCCAAAACTAATAAGACTCGTCGTGACTGAGGACAAGAACGGAATGCATATATAAAAAATTCTTTTATAAAGAATATTATTCGAAAAACAATGAACATTGTCTTAGTTTATTCCTATCATTAATAACAGGAGTTTGTTATTTGACTATCTCATGCATCGAATTTGGAGATATAATTTATTTGTACGTTGAGGTACCTATTTCTTTTTCTAGTGACTGTTGCCAGAATCAATACTCCTTGAGTAACTTCAAGCGACGTTAATTTGCATTAAAATACATTTTGTATCTAAATGTTTTATAGACTTTCAAGGTTATGGAATACAAAACTTGCAACTAAAACAGGAATAATTAATCGACCATTTTTTTTGAAATAAATTAACATAAAAGTACATTAAATAAAACAAATCGGTATCACTTTCGTTTAAAATAATCGCGTCTCGCGCACGCCCTTTTCAAGTTCACGATTAAAACTTTCTCTTCAAAAACATGCTTAAGAATTTTATTATGAAACATTACCAATTCTGATTAGTTTTTTTCATAAATAGTTAAAAATAGATTTTCACTGGCATTGACTATGAATTATTTATTCAAGTATGTAGAAGTTCATTGTCACTTTTACTTACGATGTTGGCAGGATTAGAAATTCTGTCTGGTGATTCCATTCTAGTTTTTCATCCAAAACAGATCAACATTTTCTTGGTTACGTGATGAAGGCTGTTGTGAAAGATTGAAAATTATTGGTTGTTGTGAAACCGTTCATTCAAATTTGTTAAGATGAAATTGTTCTTTGTTTATCTCTTCTACTTTGACAAGTTAATAATACAAAACAAAAATAAACATAGATTTGATTTGTATTATTTAGTAAACTCCTCTTATTAAAATTATATTACAAATATAATATACACTACCGTCAAAAAAGTTGGCAACAAAATGAAGCCAACTAATCTTTCATGTAATTGGTTGATTGTTGTTGCTATCGTTCAAAAAATTCTTGTGTCCACTGGGTATGACTTTACCTTGACAATTTATTGGATAATTATTATTATCACTTTATTTTGAATATTCTATATCTTCTTCTTTATTAATCTTTATGTTCTTATCTAGGAGACCATTTTGTTACCCAATAACAAGTATTGAAGTATAATTTAACAAAACATAAATTTTCAAAAACTATTGACGAATCACTTTTTTCATTTTTCCATTTTTTTTAATTCTTCATTTTTTCCTATCTTTTAAATTGTCTCATGTTAATGACGGTTGTGTTTTTTATTGATCTGATCATTCTTGACTTTGCAAATAATATCCTGTTGATATAAATAGCAAATCTATTGCAGTATCGTTTAAATTTTCATTAAAAGCATTAAAAGCTTTTTGATATTTCCGAGCTTCTACAATTAGCGTCTGGGTACACTTCTAGCTATTACTATCGACAACCAGGACATCATCATAAACTCAAAATTTTTTTTCTTGCTCAAATCGCTTATCCAAATCAGCCATACAAACTGGATACAATGGCTACCGTCTCTCATGAAACATTGCCTGGAGGTTTCTCTGATAGCTTACTCGGATTGATAAGCAAAAAACTAGTACAATGATCATTTGCCTAGCACCCGATTGGAAATTTTCTAACCAACTATTGCCTGCTGCCGATTAGGTATGATCAAAACATCTACCTGATTTAGGATCTCTTCCGAACCAGCGGCAGCTCCAAATAGTGACCTATCATTCCATTATGTTTTTCTGTTCGTAACATAAACCGTCTACTTTTTTGCTTTAGCATCATTTCTCAACGATATCACTATTTTGAATATATTCCATCTCATTGGAATAGAGTTTACTCAGCTGTGGAAAACAAAGGACATGGTCTTATAAATTATTCATACGTTCAAAAACACAACATTCAGTAAAATTTCAATTTCACTAATCAAAAACTAAATTCATAGATAGAACAGTAATTTACAATGATTTCAAGTTCATGATGACCGCTAAGCTCACAAGATTATTATTACTATTTCGATTTCTGTGGAATTCGTAACGCAAAGCCGGCGTGTGATACTTTCTAAGCTTATCTTATAACTTTTTATGATAATTCTTAAAACTACTCGGATCGACTGCAACGATGACGCTCTGAAAACTAACCGTATAAGAATCGTTTCGAGCATTATTACATGTTACCTGAGAAACACTTTGTACATAACGGGCTTTAAATTACAAATTATATCGCCCATAAAAGTTTTTAGAAATACCATACGGGAAACAGAGCAGACACAACAAAACAGGTTCACATAATGCACATTATTTTTTTTTTAATTATACAAAATGACTTTATGGTTTGATGAATATTATTTCTGAAAAAACTAGTATTCCTGGTACTCATCCAAGTAAATAAGACTGTTGATTTAATCATGGAAAACTCAAGTGCTAGTGTGAAAACACAAAATGGTGACACAGAATAATTTATTATAATAAATAAAGGGACGACCCAAGGCTTTGCACCATAAATTACATTATTTACCTCATCCCTGGATTATTTAACAAAATGTATAAATAAAAAAGAGATAATGAGAAATAAAGGAGGTTAATTAATACGTGAACGATGTAGCTATAGTAACAACAAGAATAAAAATGTAATTGAAGAAATGTTGAAAGAATTAATGAAAGAAGTGTGGAAAAAATGGGTCTAAAAACTAATGCTTGGAAGTATATAAAATATAGTAAGAAGAAGGTAAAAACAAAGTAAAAATTGGTGTGAAATTGAAGTGGCGAAGAAATTTGAGTACCTAGACGTAATACTAATGAACGATGGAGTTAGAACAGAACAAGTAAAAAAAAAGATGAAAGTAGTGAACAAATCTCTTGGTGCAAATAGATAAATATTGAATAGCAGAGAAATAAAAATGAAAATATATAAAACAATAATAAAGCTGATCATAAATTTGGTGGAGATAATAAAAAGCAAAGTAAAATGGCTGGTACATATATGGGAACATGGACGGAAAGCAGGGAAACGAATGGTGGACGCAAGGAGCGAGATCGAGATAGTCGCTGATTTGGAGATGAATTTGAAAAGATTGGAGATGAGAAACTGGTAAAAATGGAGAAATGGAGAGGACTAGTAAACAAGTTGAGGTGTCAGAAGACGGGGACTGAGCCTCTCCCGAAAAAGGCATTTCAAATTTCGAAATGACGTCGTCGTATCATTCTATATATACATTACAGTTGAATATAACATTTTTTAATGATGAAAACCATTTTAGTGTATTCAAATAATCCCCCTAGACTTGCAATAAGTACTCGATATTGATATATATCATATTTAATGTGGCAGGTTAATCTGAATATTAGACGTAACTATATAAGATATAAGCTACATAGTAGTATAAATATGTCTGTTCTGTTTATTAAGCCTCTCCATGACTTTTATATTATTGGCCAGATGGTCGGTCGTCGATTTATTTTGGTATTTAGGTATTCACGTATCATCATTAATATTCCATTCAGATATTTATTAATATTATTATTCAAGTGATAGAAGAGCGTGTCCGTTCTCAAAAGAAAAATGAAAAAAAACTTGACACACTTTTCATAATAATAGTAGCTAGAGAACTAAGTCAATTGCTTCCAATTCGATCATATTATTTTCAAATACATGTTTTGTAAATATCGAGTAGAAGAATTACTTGTTATACTAGATGGACTCTAATTATATCCTCATGCTTTTATTATTATTATTATTATTATTATTATTATTATGCGAAAGACTTATGCACTACTCAGTTAAGAGCCAGTATTATTCACCTATCTCCGATACAAAGTTTCAAAAGGATTAGGCTCGGTTCACATAATAAACTTGCGCACTGTGTAGCATGTATTCGGTATTACGGCCTTCTGGATGTCGGCGAAGGTGTTTTTTGGTAATCCCAGTTTGGCGGTGCTATCGTGCAGGGTCTTAGGCACGACGCCAGTTGCTGACATAATAACTGGGACTATAGTTTAATCTCAATTGCGAGATCCGCGTATTTGGCCAGTTTCTGGTGGATTATTTTGCACACTTTTATCTTACTTACTTTACACACATTTTGCCTGCTTGTGGTCCAGCAGCTAAGCCTGTTGGAATCCTAGGTATTTGTAGGTTTCTCCGTTTTCCATTGCCTGTACGATATCTCGGTTCATGATAATACCTTTCTCGATATGTAGAGTCTTGCACTTAGACTGTCCAAACTCCATATGTATATCTGTGAAGAATCGATGTGTTATATCGAGAAGGTGATTGAATTGACGCTTATTTGCTGCGTATAGCTTGATATCGTCCATATAGAGAAGATGGGAGATGGTACAGTTGGTGTCTCTGTTCGCTTTAATGTTGAATCCGTACTTTGTATCATTGAGCATGGTAGATAGGGGATTCATTGCAAGACAGAACCACAACGGACTCAGGGAGTCGCACTGGTATATTCCCCTACGAATGGGTATTTCATCAGTACTGAGAGAATTCGTTGTTGAAAGGAAGCTTACAATAGTTAGGTGAACTTTGCAAATCCGCAAGATCTCCACAAGCCAGGAATGAGGTACACTACCAAATGCTTTCTTATAGTCCACGAAAGCAGTGTGTATATTCCGGTGATCTATCTGTTCTTACCGAAGTATCACAGAGTCCATAATAAGCTGTTGTTTGCATCTTTGATGATTGTTCTGCAACCTTTCTGTTCCTCTGCTAAGATGTTATTTTCCTCGACGTGCCTATAAATTCTGTTTATGCTTCATGGCAACCAAATTCGGAGCATGTGGCCACAGCATTTGCTTTTGCGTTACTGGCGCTATCGGGCGGTGTATTATAATTGTTTTCGAATATAATTTTTCTATTCCAACAATTAAATGTTACTAGAAATACCAGGATCAAATCTATGATATTAAGTATAACATATATTCAAATCACCCTGTATAGTAGATCGAAAAGTACAAAACGCGATGGTAATAATAAGGAACTTGAATACATTAGCCTAGATTTATAGGACTCACATAATGTAGCAAAAGGTCGTTCCCATAGTCGTGTGAAAGATCGTGATACCAACTGCGTAAGACAGAAAAATGTGTACTACGAGTATGTAGATGGCAATAAAAAAATCCGAATGCATTTTCGAATTCAATTGCTCTCAAGTGGCCAAATTACTCACGATTCTTCATTAAAACTTAACAGGCTTCCATAGTAATTATGTCATTAATCGGATTTATTATAGCCTTTTCAAAAGATATTCGCAACATCTTCTATTTTATTTGGAATTCGAGGGGAAAGTTGTGAATGCAAACAAACGAATAAATATTGAGTAGTAGCACCATTTCTAAATTGTTTGTTGTAAACAAAGAATTCAACTTGTTTTTTAAGGATCTTTTGTGGCTGGATAATCTACATTCATTACATCCATCTCTAAAGCAGTGTTTTCTATCCGGTTTTTCAGAATATGGCGATAATTAGATAGTGATAACTCTATTTGGTAGAAGTATTAAAAAAATTAACTTCAGGTATTCAAAGTGTCTGTTATTCTATTATGATAGCGATCTGACCCAAAAACTGCACGGAAAGAATTCGATATCGAACTGCCATCTGACTGAAATGAATTTTAAACAGCTACATAACAATAATATATAGGTACCTTACTTTTAAATTCAATTGGATAAAATACTAATACAAAATAGTATCACAATGAATACAAAAGCAATTATTACATCAAATTGTTACGTGATAACGGACGTAAAACCAAACGAAGATATTTGAACTCTAGCATACAAAAAATGTCTACATAAAACTACGATGTATGAGGACTTACGTTCAACTCGAATTTTGTAAACTGGCAATAAAAGATACATTCAAAAATTTTACGTTATCTCTTCTTTGATACTTTCTGTAGGTTTCTCTACAATTCTACTTTTATGTATTGTAAATTTAACTAAATTTCTCGATATTTACTCATATCTACACTCTTAGTTTTATATTTTATTACTTCTTACACTTTCTCTAAATAAATATCCGCAGATTGAATATTTTTGTCAAATGATGTCATTTTTTCTGTTCGCCTTATTTGAGGTGTTTGGTTAACTGTTCATCCTCACTCTTTGCAATAAAATACGCTTTCTGATACTGTCACAAACACTTTCATTGTATTTCTTTCTTCTTGAAGTACCTTTATTTAAATATCAGACTATAAACGATATACATAGTGAAGGGATGTTTAAGAAATCCATGTTTTCAGAATGGTTTTGAAATTTTTTTTGTACCTATGAATTCTTTAGAATAGATTTTCCCTCTGACCTCCAACATTTTCATAAATACACTCACTATACCATTAATGTGCTTGAATATGATCTTGACTGCTTTTTCATGTATTGACGCTGCTCTATTTTCCTTCTGTAGATTTTGGTCATAGATACCCATTGTTGAGTGATGTTATACCGCTCAACCTTTCAAATTTTTTATTGATTTTTTGATGAATCAAAATGCGTTGGAATTTACTCTGACAGCATATTTTACTTGCAGGTATCTGCCTATCACTAATGTTTGATACTATCTTTTGTTATATCAATATTCCATCGATATTTTCGCCACATATCCCTGCCTGTCACCTGTCCGATTATCTTATTTAACTAGCTAACTAATATATTATGTGTACGTCGAAATTTCACTTGAAAGAAAACTACTCGGTATTTTTTTATACCAAAGAAGTCAGTGGCCAGTTAATTGATGTGTATGTACTAGAGTTCGTATAATTATCTATTCAGATAACAGTTGCTTTCAAAATAAACTCTGCCACAAAATTATCGCATCACCCAGAAAAATGGTAACAGTGATTACAAAATCAGTGTTAGTGGAATTTTTTATTGTTACACTACTAAAAAATAAGAAAATAGAAAAAAACAACACAAGAGAAATATTAATTAGTTTTTTCAGAACAAAATTTGAAAGAAATATTCAGACACAGCCTGAGCAAATTTTTAGAATTATTGCTTTTATTGAAGTTGGGCGCAGTCAGAGTCAATATACTGAAAATTGATATCTCGCAAATACCCGGGTACCCGAGATACCAGAGGCCGGTGCAAGATCGGCAACTACACCTTCAGATAATAGATTTTTTAGACTGCAAGCTTTACGAAGAAGACATGTAAAGGCAAGATTTAACTAAAGCTCGAAATCTAAAAGTAACTTTACAAACCGTGAGAAATGTACCAAAAAATGCTGGAATTAGAGCCAGAGTAGCTGAAACCGCTCCTCAACTGACCAGGAAAAACTGTGCAGCTAGGTTAAAATTCGAATAAGAACAAGCGAACTGGAATTTTCAATATTGTGGTAATCTTAATTTCACGGAAGAGTGCAGATTTTTTTATGTACTTCGGATCGGAGAATATTTGATTATAGAAGAGACGGTGAGAAGTATTTTCCTTGAAACATAAGACCTTAAACAAATTATGGAGGAGGGTCTATATGTTATGGGGTGGAACGCAGCCCGGAAATTCTATTGAACATGTGAGACAATATTTACAGAAGGATGGGATTTATAGATTTGATACCAGCTAACCATCAACAACTGCAAGAGATGTGAATGACTGAGTTGGAAGATTTGCACCAAAATTAATTGGAGGACTTGATCAGAAGTATGTACTAAATTTAATTTATTTAAAAGTATTATTTCGTATACATGTGATACTTTGTTTTTTATATATACGGCTCAATGTTTTTCTCTTTATAAACCGTTTGTCTGCAGTAATCTATTGTTGTAGTTTTAAATCAAATATACGAGATTATTTCGGGGTTTAACTTATTTATTCCATCCAAACAATTAAATACGTCAAAGACAGACGAACAAATGAAACTATTGACAAAAAAAACAAACAGAATAACACGTAATATCAACAATTTACCGTAAACCAACATGGTGAAACAACAAATGAAAATTTCTTAGGGGTATTTGGCCGTAAATACAATGGAATGAACACTCCTTGGTACTGACTGAATAAAAATAAAATAATACGAATTGTTGCATCCATATGTGTGGGCCGTAAAATAAATTCCGTTCGTATCTTATTACAATCACGAGATATCTCAAAGATTTATTGGGTTATTACAAGTATTATTACTATTAAGAATGGGATGGTTAACATTTTTTGGGAGTGCCTATAATACCGGTCCAAATTGTACTAAATTTACTTTGACAACAATAGGTCTAATGTTGATCCTTACTAATCCACAATATATTGAGTCAGAAACAAAACATATTTTTCACAATAACTTAGTACCAATTTTTCGAAAATATCAAAAAAACTTAGAATGCTCTTGTTGTTTGAAATATTCTGTACCAAGCACTCCAAAAAAATCATTTTGACTTTTTAATGTGATTAACGTTTTTTAAGTATAATCTGCTTTTTAGCTCTACTACAAAAACTATGCAGGGTTTCTAACAATGATTTATTTGTTAAATCATCATTTCACAATCTAATCTTCTCATATCTCTCAATAAATTTTGATCAATTCAATTTTTCTTATTGTACCAGCTTAAGACCACACGTAGCTAAGTGTTATTACATAAGCTTGTCCAGCACCAAACAGCTGAGAACCTACAGTCTTGCATCTTATAGACAATCGAAGCCAAAATCAGAACGACAATTTTCATTGATTATTATTTCTATCAAGTTAACGTTCAGGTCACATGAAGTAAATCATTTTGTATTTGCCTGATATCGTTTAAAGTGAGTCCAAGTCAAGAAATTTTGTTACATACTTTCCTGTTAGTCCTGAAAGGATAATGGTACGAATGGAAGTATTATATTTCAGTTTAATCTGATGTTTTGAGGAGCTCAAAAATCGAGTCCATACATTCAGATATATAGTAGTAGATACTAGCAAGAATATTGGTACAAATTTATGAAATTATTCTATTGTCATCGATCCATGACAAATGTACACAATTTCAAATTAATCCGACGTTTTGAAATGCTCGAAATTCGATTTCAAAGATTCCTTCACATACAAAGCTAATAAAAGCGTGTCAAAAATAGTTATTGATATTTCTTTAAAAGTAGGCCCCCCTCGAACTATGTAAACAAAATTTACATATCCTAAAGGTGTCTAATTTATTTGTATTTACAAGAATTTTTAACAATAAATATGAACAGTTACAGTTTTCTCCGAAACTGTATCAAATCAAAGCAGCAGAAAGAATGAATTCTAGTATGATCTTATGGAAATCACCGTTATTTTAATTTAATAGATAAAATAATAGACTAAATATCCATCCATAATAAGTATATTTGCATAATTTCCACATTAACAGATACTTAGACTCGATTTAGACAATTTATTGAACGAATTAACAAAAATAAATATTGAATGAAGAATTTAGTTTCACCTTATTACATACAAGTGTCGGCGACAAAAAATAACAGCTGTATTATTGACATTTATAAATTAGTGTGTACAATTTTTGTTTCCACGGTCTTATTAATTTTTCATTTTTAAGTCTATGTGCGGAATAATAATGTCTATTATGATAGTATGTTTTTTAAATTTTGGCTTTTGGCTTTTAAGAGTTTGTTGATTTGAATAATAAAGAATAGGATAGTAGGTTAACCTTATGAGGATATCATTTGACTAGGTGGACGCCACCAATAGATGGCAGTGGAGAGTTGGCGTCCACAGCACGTGTTTTCTTACTGTACGTCGGTCTCTATGTATACCAAATATTAGAGTTACTGTGGATGTAATTTTGAACTAGATGTTAAAAACGAAATGAGGAATTTAGTTCAAAATCATGATTTTTTTTCTACTTACAACTTTTCATAAGTTTTTTATTATAATTTTATTCGCTCCTCTCGGACAATAATATTTGGGTGCGTCATTCATATTTAATTATTCAATTCTGACAATGATTGAAATCAAATGATTGAAATATATATTAAAAAGCTGATTTTAGGTAATAAACTTTCTAATGAATAATATTGGAGAGTAAACTTTTTATTCTTAGTGACGGTAAAAATCAAAACAAATTTTGTGTATGTTAGCGGTTCAAAACCCTTGGGTTGCGACACTTAGGTCGCGAGTGAATCTGAAAAACAAAAATAAGGAACATTCTGGCCACCAATACCATACCATCGGCCGATAATAAGTAAAGTGATCATATAATTATTTAGAACCTGAATTGAATCCGCTTGTTTAATATCTCAAAGGACTCAACAGCGATGCTCAAAAATATTGTATGCTGAGCCACTTGTAACGTAGGCCTTTGTAAGAAGACAAAATTTGTTTGCTCAAAGACACACTACCCAAAATGCATTGGGAAATTGCAAAAAACTTCTAAATCTAGTTGAATAATTTGATGAAAAACTATTTGTTGAATGTCAAAATAACGTTTTCCGGATTTCTTGATTTTGTTTTTAAATTTATTCTTTTTTGGTCAATTCTCGGTATTCCTTCTCTAAACTTGTCGGGACAAACATCGTAACTAATCACTTGATATATCTATCAGTTGATCGTGGAGGCCAACATTTGAATCAGCTTTTTGAACAGCTTTTCCAGCAAAAGATACTGTTAGCCACATATATACATCTTTAACTATAATATAATCATTCAATTGCTTTAACAAGGCTTTAGGATGTGATGGGGTGATCTCCCAATACTTGAGACATACTTTTTGAATTTTTGTGTGAATTAAAAATCCTCGTCCTGTCGTCCTGTTAATAAATTTTTGATTAGTGGTGGTTTCTTTACTATTATAACATATTTTATAACAATTAATTATTGGTGTACGGAAGCCTTACTTTATGATGCTACTAGAAGGGGTTCGCCAAAATTCTCAACCTAAAAAGAGGGTCGCAGGGTTGAAAAGGTTAAGAAACCCTGGTCTATATCAATATTTGATAAATGATCGATGTTATTACATGAATTCTACAAAGTAATAAGTGCTCCTAATATATGTACATAGTCGATGTAAAAATTTGTCGTAATCATAACATCCCTAAAAAATAATAGCTTATATCAATTTTTTTTTTTATCGCATCAATATGATTTTATGTAATATTTTCGTGTGGTATTCGGAAAAAACAGATGTTTATCAAATACATTAGAATATCATCTGCATGTAATTTCCGATTTGAACAAACAGAAAGTACAAATTTTATAGCTTATTCATAGTCAGAGAACAACGCAGACAAGGCCATAAAGTTAAGCGCAAACCCACTGACTTGAAACCTCACTTCAGATTCGAAACTGATATCTGTGAGATGTAATCACTGTCCGTGGTTTCGCAGATATAACAATTCTTGCTTTATGATCACGGAATTCCGCGTTAAATCACCCGTCCATAACCATAAATTCTTCTTTTATCGTGTATACCATAGAAATTGTTTATTAGATCTGGATTTTAATATATATATATATATATATAGGACTGTGGGTATAACTTTTTCATTTATGTAATAAGTGCGAAGTTTTAATCATTTTCATATTTGTACTACTATATTAGTTACTAGAGAAAGAATAAATTAAAAGTTAGCGACCTATTGAGGTAGATTTTGTAATATATTTTGATACTATCAATTTTAAAATCTAATAAACGCACGATCAACTCTAAATTACGGAAGCGAAATAGTACTACTTTCAACTTTTCTTCTTCTCTTCAAAATATTGAATTAATTATATATAATATATTCAATAAATAGGAGCATATTTAATTTATGGGTATTATAGCATCACGTTTCTGCCATATTTTCGAATGTTATGGGTTCTTATTAATGCACGCACTCTCAAAATACTAATTTTAAATACTAATTACAGCTCTTTCTTTCTAGGAAATGATGTATTTTTTTACAAAACTAACTACAGAAAAATTAGACTAAATTTATTTTTAAAAATGATACAATCGAGTGAAGAAAGGTGATTTGAAAAAACTCTCTCAAAGAAATTATAGAAGATTGCTCTCTTGGCACAATTTCCTCTATATTCACGAGTAATTGGTGAATGGTATGTCATTTAGTTCGATTATATTGCTCCTTTTTATAAGTTTTTATGCCATGTTTAAAATCTGCTCCAAATTTTACATTGCAAATATAATTATCAACAATAAATAGAAAAATCACTTGCGCATAAACGTATACTATACAATCAATGTCTTCCATAATACACTTCCATATCTTAAAGTGGTTCCACACAAAAGTAAAAAACGAATTAGGGAGAAAAGAGGAAACTAAAACGGTGGATGACGAGAATCATGCTTTTTCTATTTATGTTTGTATTCCTTAAAATTCTTGCTCTATAAAATTGGTGCCATTTGAATATACTCTGAATATGTTTTCATAATTCGTTTGTCTAATTAGCGGTCATTTTGCATAATGGAATACAGACTACAACCTAGGAAGTGGGTGTTGTAATTGACCCAAATGAGTAACGCGAGTGGAGTTTTGATCGATCGCAGGCTTTTTGACATGGACCAAAAACCAGCAATAAGTGGTCAACAAAGCGTAAACTTGCGAAAAATTGTCTCCACATTCATGCTGTGGACAGCCTTTTACAATACTAACGTCATGAAATAGTTTTTTTGTTAAAAACTCAACAAATCCAATTAAACAACCCACGTGTTTCATCGATATTATTTGTCCTTAAAAAAAACAAATTGCCACTTAGATGTGTTCGTTTACAGTCGATAGAACAACAGAGGCGGCTAGAACTAAATTCAGTCGCTGGATATGCGTTTAAAAACATTTTATTGGAAAGAAATACCATGATTTGACTTTGTTGAAAGCAAATCTTTCTTAATTTTGGAACAACGTCAAAGGCAATAATAATTAACATTTTCAACTGTTAGCTGTTTGAAGATCTGCCTCCAGCTAGCAAGTCTGTAGTTATAAATTGATATTGTTTTTTCTAAAAAAGGATTTTGTAATTTTTGTCATTTCTTCTATAACAAATATAATGTTTCGTTTTTATCTCTCACACCTTTTTAAAATAATGTCACTTAAAGATTTATATAGGAAATTATCTTAGGCCATAATATAAATTAATACAATAATACACTTAAACTAAGCAATCTTTCATTTTGAGAAACCTCCCATGAGGATCACATTCTATGGTAAATTTCTCCTTTCCTTAAAGGTTTTTATCTTTTTCAAAGAATCTTCGCTTAGATAGATAGCTTAGATTAAATGGTAATGTGGTAGGTGTCTATAAATCATGATTTATTTCGGAGATTCATAAAAACTATTTGTCACGACAAAAGCATTATGAATTTGTTAATACTTTATAGTCGTACTACTAATTATTAAATCTCTCTGGATATCACTTCAAGATGGAAATAATTTAGGACTACTTTCGTTCAGAAAAATAATTTGTTTACATTCCGAACTTCTATTTTACTACCCTTTTAAAAATACAAATTATTTACAGGAACGGAAATTTCGTCACTCTAATTTTGCTATATTTCAGCAATTTCATTTAACTAAATGTCTAGATAAAACTTGATACAATTCAAGAAATGATAATTTTTCTGTCTTTACGACGAAGGTTTCACGGAATAATATCTTTTCAAGGTTGACAACAAGCTACGGAGATTTTCATAAATCTGAGAGATGGGTTAATTAAAAATTATTTTTTATGAGTAAAAACAGAAGAAACAAATCTTACATTAAAAGTACTGTGTCCCGTAGAATGATTATAAGTGTACCCTTATCGAATAAAAGAATTTAAAATAGTTAATTAAGTAAATATTTCAACCACCCGGGTATCTATGCAATATTTTATATGCTACCTGCAAAGGTACCCCAATTGCTGATGTTGTTTCTTCTATACTCCCTCAGATTGAAAATTCAGACAAGATGAAATTGGTGCCTAGTACCAGTTACTGGAAATACGTTCAAAAAATTCTGTTGAGAGGATTAACAATACACTGTAGATTATTATTGTTTTATGATTTGGAAGAATTGGAAACTCGCTGGACTAAATATATTTTGCTAATGTAGTTTTTTCGTCCTCATAGCTATCAGCTTGGGTCAAAAATAGAATCAAATTTAATCGTATCATAATTTGTTAGTATTGCGCACATAGACACAAGCATATTAGTCCGAATAAAAAGGAGGCGGTATTCAGCGTACTCAAATCACCATATTTTTATCGAGAAATTCGTAATACACATGTTCAGTTCAATTTAATAAAAATGCTTCAAAACGACCATTTTTTCTTCACATTGAACAATTTTGAAATTATTACTTTTTAACAAAAATCTCATTCGTGTTGGTCTTTTTTAGAAACACTTACTGTGTGAAATATAAGATAAACAGTTATTAGAATTATCTTTTATTTTTTTTAATATGGACGTAAAACACCATTCAGAGTCAACAATAGAAATATTATTTGATCGGAAATATTTTGAAAATGTTGATAAATAACATTGTAATACATGCCTGAAACTATTTTTCATTATAACAGCTCCTTTCTTAAAATTTGCGATTCCGAAATTAGAATCACGTTAGAAAGTTCCATGTTTGCAAATATTTCTGTTTCTCAATACAGTTTCATGTAAATAAATCTTCAATTGTTTTATTTTCAGACTGAATCTGAAACACTGAAAAATAGTATTATCAATATCCTCCCACAATAACCTGTAGGATATTTCTCGGTTCGTAGGCGGATCTGTACATCCAAAATTTTACTTTGAAGTTAACATGGTTATTTTATCCTTGCTATTCATGTAATTAATGATTCGACTAAATTATTAATGACGTTGTGAAAAACAGTGACGTACAAAAAAATTACCCAAACGTCAAATATGAAGATATAAGTAGAATATTCATCAATCATTGAATTTGGATAAATGTTTTTTCAAGTACTCTGGATACTAATTATTAGTGGTATTATTCGTCAAAAGTTTATCAACCATCCAAAGTTTATTCAGCATAAAATTATCTATGCAACCTTCTGTACAGCAGTAAATTTTCAACCACAGTAACGGCAATATGGAAAATGTATTTATGCCAACTGGCTGTGCATGTTAAGGGAAAGTGGTGAATCGAACAGAAACACAACAATTTGTAACACTAGTAAGTAAGTAAGCCTCTGCTGGGTACCTGAACTTTATGAACTATAAGGGAACTCCAAAAAAAAGCCGATGAGACAGGTACCACTGATAGAATTATTAAAACATTATATTAATAAAGGAATCAGAGCCAAGCAGAAGTGATTGCACAATATCCAGAGTGATTTGACCTAAGATCAATGAAGTATGAAGCGAAAACAAAAAATATAATCAGATTTTCAGGCAACCAGCATCCAAAAGACTATCAAAGTTATTGCTGGACATTGTACCGTTGACACAAGACATCAGAAATAAAAAATGACAACAGACAACAGTGTAACGGAGAAGAAGAAACGATCGAAAATCTGCTCTGTCTGTGTCGGGTTTTAACGGTAAAAACGATACCGTAGGTTGTAAAAAAATAGCGGAATTTAAAGTAAAAAACTATAATCGGAGCTGGAAATGCTTAAAAATAAGCTATAAAAGGAAAAAAGGGAGGGTGGTTAGGTAGGTAACTAACTTTCCAAATTTTGTTGCTTTTACTGTGACAGAAAATTTTGATCTTAAGTTTTTCAACTTAATTTGTTTCTAATTCCAATAGACAACTCATCAGTATCCCCGAAAATCAACGGAACCCACAAAATGATTTACTTTAATATCCATCGCTTGGTTTTAAGGTTTTAAAATATACAAAGTGAGAAATTATAATAAAATAAATAATAGCACACAATATCGGAGAGTAGACTAAGACGTTAGTACTTGAATTCACGTCATGTTTTACATATTGTGAGAAAATCATTGATAATAGATCATTTTCCATTAATCAACAATATTTTTAATGTATTCAAATATATTATGAATGGATGGTAAACAAAAAGAAATATTTTATTGATAATGATTGAATAATTTTTGGTATGATGCTAATTCAATAACGGGCCTATAAAATGAAAAAAAAATACCGTTCGGAGTGAACAAATTAACGGATTACAAATATAATTGTTACTTGATGAGATAACATTATCCACGGTAGATAGAGTACTTAAGTGTATAATTGAACATCGCTTTTTTTGGCACAAAAAAGTATCTCAACATACTTGATAACTACTTGAAGCAATCTAATGAAATGAAACTGTTTGAATGATTAACTCAAATAGGTTCAAAAATGGTAATTAAGAACCATTCAAAATATATAATGGAATAATTAACTGTAATTCATGAATATTGAAAAACAATAATTAATAGTGTATAGAACGGTAACATTATGAAAATTTGCTGGAACAGAAATCACATGTTTTTTTCTTTTTATTTGAGAATTGATACGTCCTGTTTTGAATTATAATATATTTTATTTTGATTATCTGAGAGGCTTTTGAGTATTAGTTTGCTGTGGAAATATAAACAAAAAAACTATTAATGCATTTCAATAATTTTGCTGATCGTTCTGATACAGTCGTGATCCAAGTCTGATAACATGGCGTCATAATACAAAATTTTGTATTCCTCGAATTTATTAAAAATAGTTAATGTTTTAAAGAAGAATCAAAGATGGAGAAAGTTATACGGGGTACCTTTAAGAACAACATAAAGTACTTAACTGTAACTTAGAAATTTGAGGATATCAGTAAATTGGTTCAATTTGAGTTTACTACGAGTAACTCAGAAAAATGGGAATTATCGGGAATGAATGAATCATATGGATTTAATATTTTATTGCAAAGTTATGATACTGCAATTAATACCCCGATGAAGAATACATGGTTATCTAAAAGCTGGGAATATACATTGAAAAGTGAATACTTTTGTAGATACCTGCTGGCTTGATCTTGAACAATATACAAGTGGACAATTGAATGAATGCTGATGTTTATGATAAACCCCAGCAACTTTTTTCATACACTTAGACAAAATTATCAACCTTCAGCGTTTGCCGAGATTGGGTGGTTTCGCGAAGATTGCGTACTGCAAGAATTTAGTGAAGATTTCGTACAACCCATCAGGTTGATGTTTCACAAGGGTGAGACAAGGCCTGACCGTTGTGGCAACAGAATGTGACAGGCGAAGAAGGCGTACACCACCAAGAACCACGCCGAGCTGTTGACTAGAAACATTTGGCTTAAACAACAAAGAGTTAATTAAATTCCAGCTGTACACAATCTCCGCTCACATCCATCGCTTCTACGCACTTTATCTTCGATAATGTTTCTGAGACAGAGACTGAGACGTTGGTCACTTCATCAATTTCGATGAAATTAATAAAAGGAAAAGAATAATCAAAATAGCGAAAAAAATAGTCAAATTGAAAACTCTTTTTTTCTCGGTTAAAAATATTTGCATACCATTTGTGTAGAATGGAACTTTCGATTTAGTGAATCACACTGAAAATTTCATTTTCGAGAGACTATTGGAAAATTTTTATGTCACCTTAGCTGACCTAGTAAATTTAATTCTTGATAGAACACTTTTTTATGTTTTTTGCACCGTGGCTGCCTCCGGCACGGTTGTTGTAATTGTGGGATTAAAGTGTGTCGGATAATTTTTCATGTTTTGGTTCTGGCACTTATTTACGTATCCGAATAATTCACTAATTAGTATGTTGACAAGTTATAATCAAACGCAACTGTATCATATTATAAACTCATGATAGTTTTAATTCGATTGTACCGACCGGTGATTCAACTATATACCGCAGGCAAAAAGAAGTTTTTTGCGTCACGATAAAGATTACGGTCAAATTTAATACATGTTCATGATTTGATTAATACTTTGATTGAGTTGATTTCCCATATGATTCTTCTCTACTCTAGGTACTGAACGAATGTTTTCTCTCTTTATGCATCAACTGTAACTTGTTAATGTCTATGACAGTCATTGATATTTAGTGGCCTAGAATGTGATTATATTGACCTTAATGTGTAACAAAAAATACAAGTCGTCCAAGAAAGTAATTACCAACTGGAAGGAAGTAATTTTGTCATCGTCCTGTAATTCAACTCAAAACCGCACCATGTAATGTAAAAAAGAAATGCTAATGAAATTTGTTTCATTTCTTGGTGGAGTTTATTGCTTATCTACCAGTAATGACAAAATGATTTCACGCTAAGGTAATTTATAATTATAGCGAGATAAGTAACACTTTTTCTTTCTACTCGAATGAGTAGTCAGTTATATGCGGAAACATGCGTTTTTTGTCCATTTTTATATTGCAGTTCCGCCATCTTTACACGATTTTCTCAATCGTTCCAGATAAAAACATGCGTAAACATTAGAAAAAGTACCAGAAAATAAACTATGATATTATTATTAGTTTATCACAAAACATCTTACAAATAATTGAGTATTGAGTACTTTATACAATTTCGGGTTTATATGAAGTCATGGATGCATACAAGTGTTTCATTTTGAATAAATCTCAATATTTCAAACCCTGGTAGGTACATAAATTTTTTTGGAAGAATATATAAATATCCTTTGTGACCTATCTTATTAGATTTTTTTCACTATAACTTGATATCCCCTTCAACTGATTCAAATTGAGATGGATAGAAATTTTTTATATGGAAGTAATACGAAATAAGCTATTTTTTTAATTATATAACACTCCTGCACATAGCAGAGGTGACAACATGTTAAATCCAACTTTTTGGCAACTTTTTACTCCTCATCATCAATATGTGTGCAATGTCAAAATTTTTTGATAAAAATTAATACAAAAATATGTGTAATTATCCCAAAAATCTATATTTTCCGACAACATTTTAATTTTACATTAAATACCATTCAATATTAATAAAAAATCAACAATAAACACCGTTATGTAGTATACAAAATAGACATAGTTTCCTCAAGTTTTGGAAAATTTGTGATAACGTTATTTTGGTTTAATTTTATCCTTAGTGCTCTGGAGGTCATTTAGACCTAAGGCAATATTACAAAAATTAAGAAATACGCTTCTAATTATATGTTAACCATACAACATTTCTCAATATTTTTCTGTTCGCAGTCGTTATCGTTTTTGGTATCAAATCTTTTTGTAGTCTTTTAATGCATCACAGCCATGCATCTCTTTACTTCAATAAACACACTTATTTTAGGTTCTTTATCAACCAATTATTTATTAGTTCTTCTCCAGCAATCTTTTGTGCTTTCTTAGTTTCTTTTCATCTGCATTATTCATATTCATTATAAATACAACATTCAATTACCATTAGTACTTTCAAAATAAAAAAGATTCGCTTCTTTAGAAACAATTTCTAGGGTCCTCACAATTGTATTTATTTGCACATGTATTTTTACTTCATGTTGGAGGATCTGGTGTAGCATTTTTCTTATTTTTATTGTTCTTGACGGTAAATGAAAATACTTTAAATTTCTTACTTCTTCGTGATGAATATTTTAGTGAATGTCATGTTGATTGTTGATTTATCACAAAATCAAATTATAGTAAAGCACCCGGTACAAGAATTTAGAGAAGATATTGGCAACAATTCACCACCTTCATTACATAATATTCCATATTTATTTTCATTTATGGTAAATATTTGATCCTATCGAGTTAACAAAATGTTAACAACAAAACTTGATATACTTCTCGAACAGCGGTATTCACGCCGTCTTTTGAAACATTTAGATACTTAAATTTGTAATTAGTTAATGGCTTTCAAACACGCAATTGGTTTAGCTGTTTAGTAGCAACGCCAACTTTGATAAAATGTAAGTTATGAATTTCCCAGTTGTGTGGAGAAGAACAGAAGTTTTGTTGTGTGAGAACGTAGGGCTGCATGCAACAAAATTTTTCTCAAAATCTTGTTAAGTACAATAGGAAAAGTTGAATTACGCGTATATTATTCTGAATGTGCTCTGTCTAGTGGTGCTCTGCTTTTACAAGTGACTATATGAAATCTAAGTAAATTGTTTCATCCATAAGTCATAATAAAAATTCAAATTTATACCCCAATAACAAAAATACAGTCGAAACAATGGAAGGTGCTCTAAAGAAACATCCATACAACTAATGAGATCATAGCCATAGTACTTTGGTTACTATTATGCTATTGTTGCAAAAAAATTAACCAATCTGCTTAATAATTGGTGACGACACAGACAAACTCGTAGTTTACGCAACTAACCGAAAGATTTCTTGAATGGTTCGAAAAAATTGGACACTCGCTTGACTAAGTTCAAAAAAGGTTATTTTAAAAAAATATTAGCAACAATGAAGTAACCCTTTCAATGGAGAGTCACTATTCCTCAAACCGTCCTAGTAAAAAATCAGTATCAGGGATTTTTAAAACCCTCAAAATTGGCTCATTTTCCCGATTTTTGAGAAAAACACTCTTTTGTTCGCTCTATTTTTGGCTGCTATATTATCATATTAGAAAAAGTATAGTATACACCGTATTGAATATCGAAATCTGGGTTTAATTTCTTGTATATATATGCGAGCTTGGCAGCTTCCACCAAGAATAGAACGGTCTACGTAACCAAATCTGTCAGACTGTCTTCTGACGTCACAAATTACACGACATTAACTCACTTCATAGCAAAAGGTAAACAAACAACTCAATTAGAAATAGTGGGATCTCATTCATGTCAACCTCACTTGTCACAAAATTTGAATTGTGTGGGGTTAATGAAAGAAGACCGTCCTATTGCTTGTGGAAGAGTCATTGGGTTGCAGACGCCATTACAAAACCATCCAATCGAGACTACATCTATTTGCTATTGGCTGCGACTTGCGTACGGCAATAAGTTTTCTGAGTAATGAAAGCTCCAAACAGCTGACAATCTCCACGAAATCAATGATGTTCATGGTAAAAATATTTTGAGTGCTGGAATGGTAAGAAAAATGGGTTAGAGCTCTTAAAGCTGGCCGTAAAAGAATTCAGCCCTTATATGACTTGAATCCAAAATTGGACTGCACATGGAAGAGATTCACGAACAATTTCCTGTTGTCTTAAAAAGTGTTATTCCGAATGGTTATCCAATCAGGCGGTAACCTTCTTTGGAATACAAAAACTGGTCCCATAATTTCTCAATATTAACGGACATGATGTAGAAACGTCTTATATATATAAATAATTTAAAGATTTAAAATAAAATAGATAGGCTTAAGACAACAGATTTTTAATGAAAATTGCTGGAAATGATTTAAAGTAATGTCTTCCGTTTGTAAAAAAAATATCCTTTTAGAACGTAAAGAATCCTTGTTTAAAACGTATCATCATTTAGATTTCATTATAAATATAGACAGTCTGACACAAGCAAACGTGGGGGTGGGTGGCGGCGATAGCGTGTCGAGCTAGACTGTGCCAACCTTAGGTCAAAAACCCCTACATGGGCGTAATCAATGCAATCGTTCAAGGGCGCATGCAACGGAATTAATAAGGCAAATAATAATTATTTTTATTAACATCACATTTATCAAAGACCTGTCGATGCGAATGATATAAGTAAAAATGGCATTTTCAGGTATAAAGATTGGAAAATAATAAATTGATAACAGGAATTTAATAATAATTTTGTTAATGGTTTATCCGACTTGTTTGTTCGGACATGAAACACAAATTTTACTTAAAATACATTCACTTCATAACAACTTCATAAAAAATGTTAATTAATTCAGGGTCAAGGGACAACGAAAAGGTTAGTTCGAACTGATTTTACTGGCATTTAATTGGTTGATGAACCAAAAGTAACTAGTTTCTTTCTACAATTGCAGCTTGCAAGGCGCCAAACCGATAAAGTTGCAATTGCGAGTTGTATCTTTAACTAAGCTTCATCTGCCCATATTTTTTTTATTAAAATTGGGTGTTTTGCATACATTGTGTTCGCGTATAATTACCAAAAGGGTAATTATACACTTTCGCGGTCACCTGGTTTTTTGGTTAGGTTAGGTTAGGTTAGGTTGGCTCTAGAAAATCGAAAAATGTGTATAATTACCATAATTTTTTGTAAAGGATTATTTTGCAAAACCGTTTTTTTTACGGTTTAAAACAGTAAAACTATGAGAAATTTTCATTCCAGCTATTTCTACTAATTTTTTTTAAAAATCCGCCGTAAAATGGAACATTTTGAGACCAAGATCATTAAAATCCATCCATTTTTCGATTTTCTAGAGCCAAAAAACCAGGTGACCGTGAAAGTGTATAATTACCCTGTATTACTTTACTAAGAATCGTTCACATATTATATATTCTATCCTCTGTTTGTATCAAGCTCTTTAATTAGTGTCAGTTCAATACATTTTTTTATCTATTTGAATATGCCATAGCGTGCAAATATGACAGAAAGTTAGACAGATCTACATAAACCAGTTTTCCTTCGAGTGGAAAGTTGCCATAATTTGTGCTTATTGAAATTCAAAGAAGAATGTCAACATAATTCGAAATACTATTCGTTTAGCCAATATTGTATTTTATTTATCCACTTCTATCCTACTTCTATCACTAAAATTCATTTTCATCTGTTACCTTCTTCGACTACCTATATTTTTCAAAATTTTACTGACATTTAAATTGATATGATAATACATTCCCATGGGAATTGTGTTACATACTAAGAGAATGTCTTATTGATCCATTTATAATAGAGGATTACTACACTATAGCCTTTTCTTGTTAATTCAAGTGGTGTCATAAAATTAGTTTTTTCTACTATTTTTTCAGTCTTTTTACTTTCTTTTGCGCTTCCCCAATACTGATACTGTTATTTTGTCGTAAATAGGTCCTTACAATTTTATAATTCTCCTCATATCCCTCTTTACTGTTTTAACTGGATCGTAAATTTATCATCTTCAATTTTTTTTAGATTCGCTATCTCTGATCACTATCCTGATCAATTTCTAATGTTCTGTAGTTATCTTCTCTTACGAAGACATCTAAGCACTTATTTCTACTTACTTTTACTCTTCTCAACTTCACTAATACATTTGATATATTTCAGCTCTCTCATACCTCTTGCTTAGACTATAATTTGTGTTTTCTTTATTAATACACGGTTCCTTTCGTAAGACTTTCATAATATTATATTCTGATCAATATTATATTCTTGGCTTCTATCAATTATTCGGGTTATGATATTAATTGAGTCCATAGTCAATTTCCCCTTTAATGTTTATGGAAGAGAAAAAATTAATAAATAAAAATGACCAAAATTTAGATTAACGATGTTTTTATGACCAAAAGCAATGTACTACTCTCTGTATTAAATACAAAATATTTACGTATATTCGTTTGTATTGATAACATTTTCACTATTAGCATCCCCAGAGATTTAAGTAACTGGAATATACCACAATAACGTTGAAAACCATTATTTAAATGCTACTTCTTTTACGGTAAACGTAATAGAAATCTACCGTTCCAACGCTAATTAATCCAAATTAACGACATTGTCTTTCCATTTTCATTAATTAAATTTCACGCCTTATAAACACCCGATTTCGATAATGAATGGAATAATTTTCTCTTCCAAATCATTTTAACACAATTACCCACATCATCGTAAAATTAAATATCCCCTCACTCAATTATTTAACAGCTTCCAACAATGTAACCTTGTTCGTTTATGGTCTTGTACCAATTAATCTTAACATTTTTTTCTTCAAAACAGACCATACTAAAATAGTCAAGACGACAGTAAACTCTAACTATGGCGTATGTACCAGCAAAGTAATTAATAGTAAAAGTACTTCTTCCCTGAAAACCTAGTCATAAATAAACGGAATACATAGAAAATTCAACCCTAACAACTCTTCTGTTGCGTAAGAAAAGGAATGAACTTTTCACACTTTTGTAAAACACAAGTTGTTGATATTTTCAATGATGAACTAGGTTATAAAATTATTTTACACGACACACTTCGATTCATCTACAATTTCTACATTCATATCGTACTCTCTGTCTTCAGCAGCGCCATTCTGGAAGGATTTTGAACTGTTGTTTATCGTATACAGTTGGACACTTTCTTAAAACTTGTATAAGAACTTAAAGAATATTAAGTGGTAGCTACTTAATTGTAGGTTTGGAAATTTAATATTAAAATCTATATTATAGGGTTTAATGAATAGCATAAAAAATAAACCAATAGGATTGTAAGAAAATTAATTGTAAACAATTGAAATGATTAGCAACTATTTAATAACAACAAACTAGCCCATATCAAAGAAGTATCAAACAATAAAAAAGATTAAATTGTGTAGTGTGAGCGCTTCCACTATAAGTGGTATGATCTGTATCGTACTAAGTAGGACGTTCGGTTTCTAATGGTCCAACAAACTTGATAATTTACTGATTAGCTCAGTAACTCATTTTTCTTAATAAGAAAAACCTAGAAGCTTTGTTACAGTAAATTGCGATCTTTTATCTAAAAAGAACAATAACCAACATCAAAATACTCGTCCGTTATAGAAAATAAAATAATAAAATATTAATTGGATTATATTTCGATATTATAATAGTTTTAGAAAATTCAAATATTTTCTAATAATGTTCATATATGTACGAGGGTGAATCAAATATAAACGAGACTTTTGGACCTGCGCGCGCAATAGTGATGGAAGAACGTTCCGCTGTTATTGGCTGTTAGGTTGGTTTGTCAGGAGTGGGGGAAGCACGTGACTCATCATCATAGACTCGCTCAGTGTCCATCATTACGATGTCCGAGCAGGAGGTACCTCCCTCTATTGCGCAACGTATTGTTATAAAGTTTTTAGCTGCAGAAGGTGTAAAACCGGCCGAAATCTTGAGAAGATTGACTGCACAATTCGGGGAAAAGACGCTGTCGCGAGCTAGAGTGTTTGCTTGGCATAAACAGTTCGTGGAGGGCCGTGAACGTGTTGAAAATGAGAGCCATGACCGCAGACCCCGCACCAGCATTACAGCGGGCAACATCGACAGTGTTCGTCAACTTGTTGAAGGTGATAGGCGTCTAACAACTTCGGATATTGCAATTGCGATATGCAAGACTTGCATATCGCCGCAAAAGACGACACCTTCCAATGAGAAAAGTGATTCTCCTCCATGACAATGCTCGCCCCCATACGGCAGCCCTGACAGTACAAAAATTGGAGCAACTGGGTTGGGAGACACTGGAACACCCTCCATACAGTCCAGACCTGTCTCCCTGCGACTTCCATGTCTTTGGTCCTCTCAAGGAAGCTTTGGGAGGGCAAAAATTCCACAGCGATAATGAGGTTGAAGCATATGTGCGCATTTGGCTACAAACACGACCTGATTCTTTTTACCTGGAAGGAATTAAAAAATTACCTATACGCTGGAAAAAATGTGTTTCTAAATCAGGAGATTATGTAGAAAAATAAACTATGATTGTTTGTGCGTTTAAAATCAAAATAAATATTTTAAAAAATAAGTCTTGTTTATATTTGATTCACCCTCGTAATTACCCGTAGCCCAATACAAATATGTATAAATTCTATTAACAGAATCCAGTGAATGCCGAACTTCGGCTAGTACTTCATATTCTTTTGAATGGTATTTAACACAATAATAACGCAGAGAATTTATAAAATTTTAGGAATTTTGATGAAACTCATTGTTTTCTTTGCCTACCAAATAGATTTTGAAAAAACAGCGATTCATTTGGTTCAATATTTTAATCTTGGTTAAAATTTAATTAAGTAAACTCCATTATATTCTAAATCTTGTACTACATCATCAGAATCACTACAATTTTCTATTTAAGAAGTATTTCGGAAAATCCCTTTTCCATTTCGCAAATTATTGGAAATTCTCAGTGGCCGAGATCTAGAAATTACAACAGCTTTTCATTTCTTTCTTCAACAATCTTGTTGTTGTTGTTAAATATTTTTACAACGACAGAAGAAACAAAATGCGTTATTTTTGAAATGAAGGTGTTGATGAGATAGGAGAACAAAAAAAATTACGGACTGTGGAGAAGAAGAACTAACCGAAAACTGTATATTCATCAGTCTAAGGTACATAAAAGCTCAAAGAATTAAGTACAAGAAGAAGGGTTTGACCAGAGAAAAAATGTTTGGGTACAGTGTTGAAAGAAATTGAGTAGAACCTAATGGGAGTAGAAATGTACAGAATCGCAACATGGAGAAGAATTGTAGAAGTAGTTGAAGACCCATGAGAGAAAGAAACAAGTCATGGGTCCTAAATGCCTATAGTATTGGGATCAACACCCGTAGTTTGGACAAAAATGCTTTCTGATTCAGAATAACAGACATTTCCAGTTTTTCAACTTGGGCATCATTGATAGTTACTAGTTTTTCTAATTTTATTCAAAATCAAATCACAGTGTTAACTTTTATTATGCCCGGCAAATTTAGAACATCTCTAAGAAAAAAAAACAACTAATATTCGAAAATAAAAGTCAAAAAATAAGCAGTGAGAACACAAAAACAACGGTTTCACTAATTAATCAGAACATTCTTATAAAAAAATCATGGCTCAAATCACCGATGGTTGCCAAAATTTCAACGTTGCCCAATCTATAAGGAATTTTAGCAAAATAGTCTTATTTATTTTCCATTGGAAATTTGGTTTAGGCAAGAGTCATTTTTGAAAATCAAGAGACATTTTGATCTTCCAGAATACAACAGTTAGCTTGATCGAAGAGGGGAACTACCGATGTTTTGAAACATTATTCAATTTTCAAATCAGATTTTATGATTAAGAATACGAATACTACGCATCCGATTTCAATGGAACAAAAATAAATAGCGACAGACTTATCTTTTGATAAACTCCACATTTGATTTCTCATTAATGATAAATACAGTGACAGAACAAAATGATTGACAGTGATATGAGCCAGCAACAAACGACCTATGCATTACGTTACTCTTTTATTTTTATAATTTATATTGGTAGTTATATTGTATCAATTATAGTTGTACTTCCTGTGCATCTGTTAATGATAAATAATTAAATAGAATCTAGAATAGTACCACAAAAAAGAACTGTGGAAAACAATGAAGCAATTCAGAAACTCAAAGACGTTTTTCATTTGAGTTGAAACAAATTTTGCCACATGTGTAAACATTAAAGTCGCTGTCAATACAAATTACAAGCTTTTGTCGCATCCTCATAGTCAAAATCGAGTCGTTGTTATAACTTATAGCGACACCAAACGACGACATTTATTGTAAATATTTTTAACAGATCGTAAATATAATCCTCTTTCGGACACTTCATTATTTATTAACTGCAATTGGAATAACTGTTACCTCCGAATAGATCCGAACAAGTTTTCTGCAAATGAAATTAGGTTAATTGTTCCACTCAGTAGATTTCCATTGTATATACACGATGACGAAGAGATAAATACTCTTCGTCGAGTACAGTTAATCTTAAGTATTAATCACAAATAATTAATAATAATTTTCGTTAGATATCAATGTGTATATTATTGATTAATGTTTGCCAAGAAATTAACAATGGAAACTGAAACTCTATTGTCATTTTATTCTACTGTCACCTTGTGTTCGAAAGTGCCAAGAAGAATTTAGAAATTCGAGTTTGATATTAGATTCGTAATTAACAAATGAATGATGACATTTTGCTTCTCTAAATATATTAAGTGAGGCCAAACAGAGTATGAATCGTACAAAAAACTTAAAAGTGCTATATTGAATTTATTCTTATTGGTCAATTTTGTCAATTTTGTCAATTTTGCGGCTTGTCAAAGCCAAAGCCAAATTTAAACATACGTTAAGAGCAGCGAAATCGAACCAAAAATTCAACCCAAGTTCATACGAAAAAAACAGACTTTGATTTGGAAAGCCGCTCAAACTAATTATTATGAGGGTGCTTCAGTCATACTTAAGCACCAAATCTGTGAGAATTTACGCATATTGGGATTCTTTTTCTTCCAACATCCTAGATGAAGCAGTCCGTAAGAGATTACAACGATAATCTCAGACTAGATTGAATTTTAAGTCAAGAAGAGTTAATACTGATTATAAATATAGAAAAGAACTGATGAACGATGTAGCTAATGAAAATGACGATGACATTATATTAAATGATGGAAATTTTATTTTTGCTTGACAATTTTCCACAAAATTATGCTGCTTCATGTCGGTATGAGTTTTCAATCATTGCAAACCAAAAAAACAATCAAGGCTAAACAGGATTCTAAAAAACAAACACAGAAATTCGCAACCAACTAGAGTCGCAATGAATTGATGGTATCTCTCCAAATAAAAAAAAAACATATGCTATACTATTAATTATCAAATACGAAAAGTTTACCTTTTATTTCACACCTGGTGGTTTCTAGTTATCAACGTTGAAAAGTTGTTTGATTTGTTAGCTTTTGGTATGAAAGAGAAGAGTTTAGAGCTGTTTTTGGTGCTATTTTCGATTTTGTCCTTGCTTTTTCAAGATGAACCTTATTATTTTTCAAGAGATATCAAAAGTTTTTCTCAAATTTCAAAAAAACTGAAACTTTCATGTGAAATCCGATAAAAGATGTTTTGGGATACGGTCTACCGATAAACAATTTCTTAATAATATTGATAATAGAGTAATTGACGTGTTTTACCTGGAAGCTTATGTTTATAACCGAAGCTACTCTTGTTGGATAGTAGGTGAGTTGTTTTTTTAATTGTACTTATTCGGTAAAAGTCCCACAGTTCCGGCGAACTAGACAGTTTGTGGACAGAAAACGCTGAAATTTTTATGCAAAAGTTACAACTAGTCCGCTCGTACGTAAAAATGATATTGATGTGATTACTGAAAGTCTTCATTTGAAACAAATAACTCAATTCAATATACCATCTTACAAAGTTTTGTGAACCACTTAATTTCCCAGATAAGACTTAGATTTTATTTTTGCTTGTCACAAATTACCACTCCACGACGATAAAGGATTAATGGATAATTCGATGGTGTATTCCGGTGCTAATCGAATTAAACTATCAATAAAAGAATCCACCTCACTATTTAACGAAACTTACTCACAATTTATTAAAAAAATAGTCAACAAACGCTAATATATTTTGAAAATTACAATATTTGCAAGTGCTCTCACGTTATTTGGAGAACCAGATGTCTGCTCCTAATAAAATCGTGTGATCTTTGAAGTCATTCTTACATTACAATAATTAATTTCCTAATGGATTCCGTTTATTTGTTACCTTTCAGCTAATGCATATTTCAACCTACTGTCTTTAATCAATTAAATTGATTCGCTAAAGTTTTCTACATTAAACTTGTCAGTATTCTGTTCAGTTAGACCGAATCACTGTTATTATACCGTGCCCGTTAGGCAGTAACATAACTATAGGTAACACTTAGTGCATACTTTTGTTAGATTCAAAATGTAGTCCAGTGATCACAGCTCCTGACCCCACGAATGTCGCTGATTTTCTGGATATAGCTAGTTCACAGGGTGCTTTATCGATACAGTGAAAGTTAACATCAAAATTTTGGCCGCTAAGCGATATATTTTTGTTTAAATTTTCAAAATTCCGAATTTTGAAAATAACTCGAAATCTATACCAAATTTCGGAAAAAGTGAAGGAATCAAAAATGTAGTTTAAGAAATTTTTTATAAAAAAGGTTCCCTGTGATTTTTGCCTAAGAGCTGTCATTTCTTTGTAAAATGCGCTCAAACTTCGGGGTCGCATCTTACTAAAAAGTTTTCGTGCTACGTAGAGTCTGAGAGAAATTACGTTCCCGGCTGAAGAATAAAGTGCTGTATCTCCTCGAAAACTCAACATTTCAGGACGAAAGAAAAAGCGTTTTACTCGTTAGAGTCTCTACTTTTCAACTGCATCTGCAAAAAAATTCAGACTTGTTAAATTTTCTTGGAAAACAGCACGAACGGGTTTGTTTTTTGCTGGTTGTCTGGGTGAACTTAAAACACATGTGTCTGTGACTCTGCTACACCCAGCAGCGAACATTTGCGTGAGGTCGTCAATTAGATGATTACCTTTAAAATGAGACCAATGAGATTACCTTTCACTACTACTCTGTGATAGGAAAAAAACTACTTTTACTAATGTTAGATTTTTTCATAGTTGACAGGTTTGGTTACTTTTTTTTAAGTTGATGAGTACCAGCCATTTTCGCAAAATAATGAGAAAACTAAAGCATACATCTTGTAGCTGAGTTGTCGAGCTCAATTTCCTCTCCAAATAAGTTCGTAAAACCTTCGATCTCCCATGAAAAATTTGAAAACTCGCCAAGAGCTCCAAAACGACATTTTTTTCTTAAATTTTTAGGTTCTTTTAAGTCTTCTTCCTATTCTTGTATTGACTAGTAGCCTTTTGTCTTTTGACTAAATAGATAATAGCTTGTTCAATAGTTTCCATCCTCATGTAGAACTTTATTATGTAGACACAAACTTGACGACATGATTTTCGACACCTCCTTATCGTCCAATTATTTTACCATCAAGAAAATTTTACAAACACCGAAGCAAATAATAGTCAGACGGTGCAATATACGGGCTATATGGTGGGTGCATCAAAACTTGACAGCCTAGTTCAGTCAACTTTTGGCGAATCATCAAAAAAGTATGTAGCCTGACGTGGTGCAAGTACTATAGACCAACTCCGAGCGCTTCTCTCATATTTCCTCTTATAATATGGCAGAATTGTATTGAATCGACCAGAGTTCAGAATTTTTTAATATATACTTCGCTTCCAGCATCTCCTTTCAGAATTTTCAGTCCTTTGTGTCAATTCATCATACTTCGAACAGTATTCATTGCCATTACATCACATAGAAGAAAGTATCACAGTTTTCGATATAGTTAATTAAACTTCGTGCAGTCTGCTCACGTGTTGCCCAAAAATTTGTCTTTTTTAAATGATTCTAAACAGTTTTACGATTAATCAGTGATATATTGACATCTTATATGCCGATATATCACGATCAATTGCAAAATTTTGTCGGATTTTTGAGTGAGAGAGATTTGCCCCAGCAAGGCAAATATTTCGCAACCAAATTTCCATCACGTTACACTCATTTCCAAACGTTTAAAACTTCTAACAAAAATTCTGTCTTCACAAAATTGTTGGATCAATAATTACCGCTGCTAACATCATCTGCTGCAAAAATCCGAAATTACGTTTTAGAAAACCTATTATTCGAGCGTTTTTTTTTATTTTCCTAAATTCAATCTATCACCCACCATTTTGAATTACGATAATCTCATTACACGGTGTCGTGTGTGGAAACCTTACGTAACAACAATTATTACTAATTTGCCAACGCCAGATGAGTAGGCATTAAAAAATATTAAGACTGAGACTATTGCACTTATACGGTTATGTTGTATATTCCCAACTGGTCAATGTCCTTTTAATAACATCCACTCGAGTAGAATTTTTCTCGAAGCATCATTATACATAAATAAACACATCGCTACTATTAGATTTAATACTACTGTAATTAAATGCAAAAAAGATTTTACTCTTCCTATTATTTAACGAATTCCACGGCAAATCCAATGAGACCAAGTGCAACAACAGCAAAAACGACTATACCGGATGTCTCAATATATCCGGTCTCCAATGGAATGAATGAATGCGATCTCGGATCTAGAAAGAAGCAAAAGTTAATTTAAAAGACGTAAAACTCTGTGGCTCATCTCGTTTTGTTCTAATTTATGTTGATATATAACTATTTAGTTCTTCTCCATAAATCAACTAAATACTTACTATTATTATCCACATTGTGTTTACAGAGTTTATTAACTCAAAAAGAACTCCAGATAGGCTAACCTACATTACTTGAAATGGAAAAAGTAAGTCACACAAAGAAAGATAAATAGAAACAGATCCTGTGCTGTGCTATGGATACGCTTTATATCTATAATTCTTTTTGTGTATCCCACAAAACCCCTAGCGATCTCAACATACATTTCCTCGGCCTTGAATTGAACTTCCTTGATCGGCAAGCATAAATTAACTTACTTTAGAACATTTATAAAAAGGGTAGTGTGAGTATATATGACAAAAAAATGAAATTATTAACATGATAGCCGAAACTGTTAAAAAAGGCATTGAATATTCGGTGTATAAGACAAAAGGAACGCTTTTGAACAGTCAGAAGAGTATTTGTCGACAGATTATAGTACAGGTGGTAGCCTAGATTTTGGACAATATCGTAGCCTACCATATGATAATAATTGGTCCGATATGTCCAAGAGAGTAAATGATATGGCTGAATTAGTATCAGGTAAGTTGCCAATCATGACAGAAATCGAGGAACTTATTATGGACTAATTCAAACAGAATATTGCTTGGAAGTAGTTGACTCGAAATTTGATTTTCTGAGAAATAAATTATCGAAATTACACATCAATGGTCTTTGAAGCGATCTTTTTCGGTTTTTGTTCTCTTTTTTTTTAAAAAGTCAATTATAAACAGTTTTGAGAATATGTTAAGGTAAAAGTAGTGCTAATAGGCAACTATTCCTCAAAACCTTTGCGCCTTCTGAACTGAAAAGTGATATATTTGAGTACATTACTCGAAAATCTAAAGATTTGGGTCTCACTAAAAAAACCTTCGAAGAATTGGTTACTAATATACTGTTACGTCTTTGTACCCTAGATTCATTGCCTGTATACTCTTCAATCTCTTTTAAAATATAATCTTGTGTCTATATAATATTCCGTATTTTTTTAATATTGCAGCATTTCTGTTCTGGATTTCTTGAAGAAAAAAAATGTTTTATTGTTTGTCAATATTAAAGAAAACTGAACAAAATATAAATATAATCTCTGCGGTTTACTAAATTCTTCAACAAGATAAACAATTTTTCTATTAAAAAAAAGTATTTAGTTTCGTTTGCTTTGTTGAAAATTGCTTCTTGGCAGGTTATTCACCTCGGTGACTGAAATAATTCATCTAAAAATATACACTTAATTATGTGTAATTTTGAAGTTTTTCTGTTTATTTTCTTTGCATAATATTTTTTTCGTTGTCACCTAACTTGGTAAGGTGGACTTAAGAAAAGTTTTTAAGTTGTTGCAATCAAATCTAATTACCCAAAAATTCTTAGAAATACCACAAAAATTATAACCAATTGTTAAAAGATGATTTAGTTGCCTAAATTACGTTTAATGAGACTCCATCATAGGTCAAGTACCACAATGAGAAGAATACTTTTCCTTAATCTTCATCTCTTTAAAGACATTCATTACAATGACATTAAAATGTTAATTGAGAACATTTCCTCTAATTTTGTATACAACCTACGATTCCTCTCTTAATTAAATTAAATTCAACAAAATATTATATAATGCTTCTCTAGATATTATTATTCCCTTTTCATACAGGGGAGCTAAATAATATTTCAATCGTTTAGAAAGTTTTCCTCGCCTGATTAAATTTGGCAATTCAGTTTTAGCCGACCGATATTTGATGAAGTTATTCTTCTTTGTTTACTGTTACAATTACATCCATATAAATTGCAAAATATATGTTAACAAATTGGTTTTCCATAAGAGATCATATATCAGTTTAATTATCTGCGGATAAAATCGAATTTATGGGTTCTCCATTATCGATTAATTTATGTAAGTACGTGAACCACATACGGTGGTATAAATTCTATATGGACATACGGACATTCGTACTCATATAAACAACGGTCATTATTTACGATCTTCGATTCCTTCTAGGATACATGCATCTGAATCGTAGGTGGTAATAATTATTAGAAACAGTTATATTTATGCAATAAATAATTCGATTCAACATAGATCTAAAAAAATGTCATTCCATAATCAGCGATTTATTTATCAATGGTGTGGAATTTTCCCATATTTGTGTTATGGATTTTTCTCTATTACTCCATTTCTTATCATATCTAACAGCCGGTAAATTATCTGCATCATTTCTCATATTTTACGTCGAAATAATCAAGAAATTGTTTTCATATTAATTTGATAAAGTATATCAATGAAAACTAGACAATACCGAACTCAAATTTTCAAAAACACTCCAATAAACAGAAAAATCGAATTGAAGTAATACTTGCAGTGCACAACAGTCTTTCGTAAAATGTATCCAAAAAAATACTAGCGAAAAAAATGCGTAAGCCCAGCATCCTTCTTAGTTCTCTTCAATCAATTTTGTATATACTTAGTTATTAACTACCACATTATTACATGTACGTGACTGTAAATAATTAGTTTGCGTTGAAGTTGAAAGATAAAAACAAAAAGCGACACTTGGCCGACATTTTTCTACATACTACAGACCGGAAACTTTTAAACACCAATATCCTCTTCTTTTTCCTGTGGAACCACCGACGCATGGCCTGATTTGACCATCCCATATTCATTTTCGATACGGTTCTTTATTATATTCTTACATGATAATCGCGAATAATATATTTTTCCTGCAATGATTTCCTTTTGATTTATTCATTTGTAGTAGAATTTATTATGAAATATCTATCATTAAATTGCCATATGTCTCTTAGATTCCCTGACACTAATTGAATTCATATCTTACTGTGATCCAGTGCAGAATCAGTAAAGAAATTTCAATCCGATTTACGGGGAACATATGACAGATGATCCCTTGTCTACTATCAATAAATAAATTGGGGAAATATCCATTTTATTTTTCAATATAATATCTATAACATAGTTTTCTTATCGGTGTTATAGCATTCCTAATGCACCCCAAAAAAACTGTTCAACGTGTGCAAACCACCGCACATATAACTTCATTATCCGAATAAAATCATTATTTAAGGTTTGGAAACAGATAGTAATCACTAGCGGCGAAGTCTGGAGAATATAGCGGATGGATGTAACTATTTCGAAGCCTGCATGAGCTACTGATGCAAGAGAACTTCTTTGTACAACTTCCCTCGACGTTTTCCTTCCGTCACCTTACATAATTTTATAATTGAATTGCTAGAATAAACACCCTTTTTATTACATTCACTCGTTTAGCATCCCAAAAATGGATTAAGTTCTATCCTAATTTTTTTCGGCGGTTGTGAATCTCCTCACTCTACATGAGAGTGATCGATCCTTTGTTAATAATCTTGTCTTATCTATACTGCTTCGAAGTCTTCAAATATCTGTTGGCTTGTGTGCATCTGTACGATAATAACGGGCATATACGAGGGTATAAACGATACCCATCGTGTAGCCCTCGTATTTTCTGTTTCATGATATTAAAAATACTGGAAGGACTCATTGACGCTCAGTAAATCCTCCAGACTATCTAACTAGAATGGGATTTGATTCATTCTTTTTAATAGTTTTTGGTATATCTAATATTTGATAGTTAAAATTTTTATTGTATCGAACACTTTATTAAAATCGGTAATTGCCACATAGGTCGCTGTCGCTGTCGTGAATAATAATGAGCTTTTCTACGTTAATCTTATTTTAAACAGTTCTAGAAATCCTTTTTCGAGCAAAAATATTAAATTTCAATTCTTTGGTTAAGCCTTTATTTAGTTTAATATATCTTTAACATTTCTTAACAACCTTTTTTTGTTGCAATGTCTCTTTTTGAATCATATACTTACGTTAGAGCCAAAATATAATACTTAATGATAGTGTAATCCTACTATTGTTCGCTTTCTGTACATAATATGATTTACTGAGGTAAAATTTCAATCTCCTAATAAGGTCAGTGAATCTTCCTTGAATTAACTATATGTTCTAGAAGCCCTTTCTTATTTACAACGTCGGTTTCTGGGTTTCTGGTTACCACGTTCCACCACTGGTTTTCAACATTTCATTTGAGAAAGAGCTTTCTCCAGTTCTTTGATATATAGCAGTGGTATTTTTTCTTATTTGATAATCATAATCGTTGCCTTTCCTGACACTTATCTTCTTTATTGTATGAGGCATATGACTAGATTTTATCTAATATGGTACAACAAAAATTTTATCAAATTGAAGGGATACACCCACATGAAAAGAATTGGTTTAGTTAAGGTCATTATCAAGGGGGAAAGTCACTTCATCGTATATTTAGATCAATAATATGTATTCTCACAATGAATATTTTATTTACAGTTAAGTTGAACACAATCCAACGAATGAGAAAGTTAAAATTAAGTTCCACTTAAACATTTCACTATATTCCTCTAGAAATTTTTCATGAAGTTTGATCGTTATTCTTTGCTTCAAGATGAAAATTTTAAACTTAAATATTGTAAGCGATGGATCTATTGATGAATTTTAAAAAACGAAGTAGTATACCGACTCTTCAAACTCTTAGTGCAGGTAGTGGTAAATGAGAATGCGATGAACAGTTAACTGCATTTTTGCATGTACGCTCGGTGACATTTTTTTTCTTTTTATACGACCGCATGGCTCATTTTAGTTTATTTTTATTACAGTTAAGCTCAAGTTTGTTCTAAATAAGAAATAAAGTGTGTTGTTTGTTTTCATTTGAAAGTCGGATATCTGTCACGCTTCTCTGCAGATATCTCTCAATAATTAAAAAAAAAAACTATTTTTGCTCTAATTTGTATTCTCCTAGTAATATTTTTTTGCAAAATATTACGCGGTATGGAATTGTAACATTTTGTTATATGTTTTTGTTCATCGACAAAGTTTATTTCGCGGATCCTTGTATATGTTACATTAATCGCGGAATAAACAATAAAAAATGATAATCCTCCACCGGAGCATAGTCAATAGACTGTGTGTCCATATATTTTCCATAATCTGACGAAAATTCAGAGGATAGCAGCATTGGAAATAACCGGAGACATGAGAAGTACTGAACAAGAAACTTTAGTAGCAATCCTAAACCTGCAGCATATAGAATTATTCATAAAAGATGTAGCCTCAAAGAAGCATTATTAGGTTAAGAAAGAATAACATTTGGAAGCAAAAAAATTACATACAACTTTCCTGTAAGAAATGGGTAAATGGGAGAAAAAAAAATAAAGAATCTATTAGCTCAGAATACCGTCTATATAATCATGAACACTGACTTTGAGGGAAAGATCAAAATAAACATTACAGCAAGAGAAGAATGTGATGAACATCTTGCAAGACTGAAAAGATAAAGTGGTGAATTAAACAGAAACACAACAATCTACAGAGATAGCCTACCATCAAAAACGACAAAATCAAAAGTGGCAAAGAGCTGTCCCCTCGAAAAAATTGCAGAATTAGAAATAGAAAAAGTAAAAAACTTTAATCTGGGTTGTGAATGCTTAAAAACAAGCTATAAAATGAAAAAAAAACAGAATGGGGGTTAGCTAGTTAACTAAGTTCCTAACCTAACATAACCTAACCATGACCTATCAAAGTTGTTCAAACTAACCTAAACTAGATTGTATCATAGTTCAATTACTGTCAAGGAATTTAGGAGACATATTAAAAATCAACTGAATCTATTAAACTTACTATTAATTGTGTATCAACATGTGCAAGTGTATTGTGCATTTTTTTACATTGTAGTGTATGTTAAAATCAGACTGTGCTCATTGAAAATTGCAAGATTATATCAAAAATTAGAATGGATTTATACCAATTACTTTCACAGTGTATAAATTTGCTAGGCAAAATTATTCACTTGTTACAGATGTAATTTGTGTTGTATGATACTAAACATAATATTTTCTAGAATAATACTTAGTCACTGTTACTAATTGGAATTTAAAATGGAAAAGAAGTACCTTCCTTCATAATTACTTCTTACAAGAAGCATAATAATAATGTACCAACTAGCGCAACTAATAGATACTTAAAGAGAAATGAAATTAAAAGTAAAAGCAGCAATCTGAGCTCGCTTTTCGAATTTTTTGTATAGAATAGTTATGAAAGTACCGAGAAGTATACGTTCCAAAAAAACAGCGTTGAAGGATAATCAAAATTCTTTTTGCCTTTGACGCTGAGTTGGAAATAACACATTCATTTATAATACAGATACTGAATAATCTGATAGGATTTACTGTTAGATAATTTACCATTTTCACTTTATTTCTCTTTTTAAATACTTGTTTCAAAAATATACAACTTCTTATGTGCTTCTTTTTTCTATAGAATTCGTAACCAGAGTAGCGAAATTTTCAACGTCTTGTCTACGTCCAGTGATTCTCCAAAATCGAATGGTCATCAAACTCCCAGACGATCTTTACAGAACAATGACTCGTTCAACAAACTCTTCGGTTCTCCAGACGGAAAGAAACCTCAACCAAGACGCGGATCATTAACAAAGCAAGGTATGTCAAATTACTTCCTACTGCCACACAAAGTACAGTAAAATAAGAGAAATACAATAAATTCACCTTCTGGATACAAACAGCTGGTTGATGTTGGGATTTTAATATCTGCACAATGAATAAATTGCTTTCTCTAACCAATTATCAAACGTTATGAAACAAATAAAAACTTGATTGCTTCAAAAAATTATTTTCATTTTCAGACGTCAACAACCGTAATCCCGTTACTGGCAATGGAGTCATATCATGGGATTGTAAACTAACTAAATCTCCGAAAGTGTACACAGGTAAAAACATTTTATTGAATAACAAAAAGGTTATTTTTTCAAATTACTATACATAAACGGCGCCATAGTTATTACGGGAATTATTATATCAAATAATCGATTTACCAGTCTAATAAATTTAACAATTTTTTCATAGAACGCAATCCTGTTACCGGAGAAACTTACACGATTGTCAGCCCGGCTACTACCCCCACAAAACCATTGAAAAACGGATTTCTCAACGGTACATCCACTCCTAATCACAATGGTAATTCAAGCCCTTTGACGAACGGAAATGCTACCCTCCTGACCAACGGAAACGGAATCCACACGCCCAACGGAAATGCGTAAAAAATAAATCAGTTGTCGTTTGAAAAAAAAAAAGCAAGAAATCCTTTAGAGGTTATTTCAAATGACAGCTAGGGATTTCTTTGTACGAAATTTCAAAATCGGTGACTGCTAAAAAATTTATTTTATATTAATAAGAAATTTGAAATCAATTACAAAATGTCAAACTATCAAAGAAAATTGCGCCTTAATACCTAAAATAGATTTATTTGTACACAATAACAAAAACGCCATATGTGTAATAACCTTAATAAGTAAACATTTCTATGGAGACAAAAGTCATCAAGTATTCTACAATTGTATAATTCCAATTAAAAATTGAACTATGCCCATTAAATAATAATCCAACAAATACTTACTGGCGTAAAAGTAAAAGTCATGAAATTATTTTTTAGCAGTCCTTGTTTGCTTTACCAAAACAAGATTCATGTATTAACTATCACTTCATGCTGCATTTAATGTATGTTTGTTTCTTCATTTGTATTTTTTTACTTTTTATTACATACTAATTTTAATGTACCTACCGTTAATTCGGCAAATTGGAACAAAATTAAAGGAACCACTGTATTTACATTACAAATCTATCAAACAATCCAAATTGTTCCTTATCTGATTATAATTCTAGTATCCAAAAAAAAAAACTTCAAAATTTGCCAAATTATCAGTGACTTGGCTTCATATCAACCACTTAGTATTCAAAACCAAATTTTAGCAATTTTTAGAACTTTAATATATAGGGTACATGTTATATATTATAAGGTTTGAAAAAATGTACTATTGAAGCACTAATAAATAATGAACAAAGTATTTATCCAGTGCGCATGCCTTTAGATAGTTCTCTATGATCCTAATAATTCCTATAAGCATATTATTATTACTATTATTATTCGTGTTTGTTAACTTTAATCTATAATTTTAGTCGTGTTTTTCATCATGTTTATAATTATTTAAACCTATATTTAGTGTTGAGTTTATATAATATAGGAAAATATAGACGTTTTATACTATTTTGTATTTATTTTCTTCCCTATTTCATATTATTATGACTATACCCTTCACGTTATTGCGCCACCACCAACCCCTTAAGCTTGGTTACAATTACAGTGACATAGTATCCTGCGCGCGGTGGGATCCCAGAGCAGTTTAATGGAAAGGTGGATAGAAAAATTAGTTCCCGTGCTGAGCACCAAAATATTTTCAATATGAAAGAGTAACACTAAGAAAAAACACTATTATTAATTCATTTGTCTCTCTGGAACTAACTATTTATAACTATCTGTAATCTGTATTAGACAATCGTACAAAATTTTTATATGAACCATTCAATTGTGATATTAAATTCAATCCAATAAATTTTCCACCATCTACGTGATTTTTGAGCCATAGGTAACTCAAATCTACAATTACATGACTGTAATAAAATGAGCATTGATTTGTTGTACAAAATAATCAAAACGATCAACGTCGCATTATATATATATTATACGAAGTTTAACTGCCCAAACTAAATTTGACAGTTATCCTTAATATTGGGTAAAACGATTATTAGATATAATAGTTAATCACATTAATATTTGTTATTGTTTACAATCTCCATAACTTTGTTCTATTAGTAGTGGTAACATTCTAAAATTAAAGTTTATTGTATCAGCTGACACACTTTAGTGGTGAAATCACAAGCTAAATATCCAGGTTCCAAACAAAAACCGTTTATATTCATTTATTGAATTTGGATGTTTTCAGCTACAGTTGTATATGAAATAATATTGATTTACTTCTTATTAAAATTGATTTGTTTGCAGAGCCCATACAATGACCTAAATAATCATCGAAATAATACAGGGAATTCTATTTTCTGGCAACACCTGGTATTAGCATGATTTTCAAATATTTAATTTCATTACAAGAGCTCCAGGCTTGGAAACTTTTAAAATGAATAAGGTTCCTCATACCCTATTCACCATCAACCAGCTATATTGATAGATATTTCTTATTAGAATACAATATTGATCCACAAAGTATTGATTGAGTTTTTAAATGTATTGTTAATGATACTTATTAAAAAATCACGGTTCTATAGTAGTCCCTACACTATCAATAATATAGACAATATTTTGCATCAATCTGTGTTTCTTTACGATGAACATGCAGAGAAAGGCTTGTGTTGCCATAATTTTGGCTGTGACGTAAACGTTGATGCTAGATGAAGGAATGGCTAAAAAGAGATAAGTATTCACTTGTCCCTTTACTGAAAGAAATAGTGATTATGAAACAGATGACTACAAAAGATATTTTCTAATGGATGAAGCAACGTTTGAACAATTGCTGCAAAACAAGTATGGAAAAAATTTTGTAGGTATTTTATCAATGACGGAAAACTAGGAATTCAGACAAGGCACAGTACTGTGTAACTTAGTCTCCATCAAGTGAAATATTTATTATGAAAAAATATATCGATCTGCAATTCAAAAAATGTATATTATTGTTGTTTTTTAACTGACTGATATCCATTAGAAATATTTTTTTATTGTGGTATGAACATTTTAGGATCATTAAATATAAGTAGTTAGTTACACACAATGATTATTTGATTCATCCATTCCTAAAATTACCCACCTTGTATAAATACAATTTTTACCAACTTATTGTGTTTCTGGATCCGAAGTTAGTGGCAACTTGATATTATGTAGGAACATTAACGCATAAAAAATTCACGAATAGAGTTCACAAACTTCGTTTATATCACTATGAGACCTTCTGGAACTTTATATTTTTCAAAATTCTTTCCGGTAATTGAGTGCCTGTATTAGTTTTTTTAAAAATAAGTAACAGCTTATTCAGTCCCACGTTTCTTGCCATTGTATTGTAATAAGCAGTAAAGCTTCGTACAGTTCTAAATTGTTTATGAACTAGCTTATCGTGTAAGTTGTTTTGCACCGGTGTTGATGTCTGAAATCATAAATTCCGGATTTACGTTCAATATTTGTCATAAATACTTCAACTTTTGAAGCATTGATGTGATATTCTCAATATGTTAATCGTGTTGGGTCTGCTATAGGCCATTTTTATTATTAGATTGCACTGCTCTCTACTATTCGAATTTCATATTGTGTACCCAAATTTACAGATAACTGCATTACAGTATAATCAAAATTGTAAGAAAATGGAAGAGACTTTGTATTGATGGCAGCACCATTACTCAAATCTCAGTATCATTTAGATTATTGGGCTATCTATTAATCAAAGTTTTATTTTATAGATATACCTTAAGTATAAATATAGATAAACCTAAGCATTTTTATAAAAGATTCAGTAGATAGAATTTGAATTCCTTTTCCCTAATTAAACGAAACTGATCAAATAAACAGATCGGAATGTAAATAGTATATTACTATATTTTTTTTGTAATTAACAAATTTTCACGAACGAAATTAAAAAATTCCACTATTTTCAATCGAATGAGCCCCAAAGATCACAGACCAATCACCGCCACAGATTACTTGTATTACCTTATTAAAATTTTCTGATGAGTTTTTGCCATATTCCTTTTCAATGTATTTCTCATCTCTCTATGGATAGGACTGTAAATTATGAGTATTATTTTAGTTAAATATAAACACTGAGAAAAGTTTAGTAAACATTTTGTAGACCCCAGAATATTTCATCAATTGAACATTTGAAATTTATTTGTTTAATGTCTACAAATGTCATCTGATATCATCTGATAAAATGTGGAAAAGTATTTTTAGTGCATCAAATCGGATCTACTTTACTAATAATTAGAGGTAATAAAAAAAACAAACAAATAATTGCAGGTAACATTTATTGGCCATCACCAGAGTAAGTAACAAAAAGGAAAAATTTTGGTATACAGGGAGAAAGGTGCGTTTTATAAACATTTATTAAAAAAGTAATAAGAGTTTTAATAATACTCCAAATCAAGCAAAGATAAAAACAGTATTGCACAACAAAAAACAAATGAGATTTTAGTTCAAAAACATTCAACTTGATTGATGTATTATCAAATTCCTATTTTTCTAAAAGAATGAATGGATGCTACTGATATTATTGTCACAATTTCATTTCAATCATATTTCAATTACAATTATAAGTAAAATAACCCATCATTGATTGTATTATTTATTTTACCTACAAAATTTTGAAATATGTTCGTTTATAAATATGTTGAAATTAAACGTATTAAACGGCCTAAAAAACACTCAACTTAAGAGTTTCCAGATTATAACATGTAAAATACGAGAAACAATTATTTCTAAACTAAATTGTAAACCCTTTTCAGATAATAGTACTTTATTCTGATTACCAAGTGGCTCTTTGGATTCTTAAAAGCAGCTGTGAAACGAAAAATAAACATTAATACTAACCACTTCATGAAATGCAAAAATCGGGAAGTCAAAGAAAAGAAAATTAGATAGAGATTAATAAATTAAAGATTAAGAAATTAAATAGATAAAGAGAAGATATGGCAACAAAGACGCAAAGAATATCATTTTCACATTGTATCAATTGTATTTTATATGTAGTAGTCATAAAATATACAATTTTCATAAATGAATTCATGGATTCATAAACGAACATTTTTTTTTATTTTCAAAGACAGTTGTTCTTATCAATATATCAATTGGAACAGTACTAAAAAGCAGCTAACTCTTTTACTTCCATAGCTTGAGCCTTTGATGCTTATTAGTATCGACATGTTTATTATACAAAAAATTGTTTTCCATAAAAAGTTCAGAATCCAAAATGTCAGCTGCCTCGCATTGAGTCTTCACGATCATTTACGGGTTTTGAAAAAAATATGATCTTTTAACAATCTCGAAGGGGTTGCAGAAATAATTTGTTTCAATAAGATAAGTATAGAAGAAAATCAAATGTGTGTTGATCAAAACCCCATTCATAGATGTATAGTATAGTATAAGTATAAACCAACGTTATCTTTTGATTATCGGTATAAAAATATCAATTATGATTCGAAAAAAAAATATTATTTGTATTTAATTTTTGTTCCTAAATATATTTTTCATGTGTCAAAAGTACTCAAATTCGATATTTTTCGAACCTTCAAAAATTCATAGGACTTTTTTATTTGTATTTCAATAAATAATATAAAAGAAATTGTCTGGTTGAAAAGGAACAATTCCTTGCAATTGAAATCGGTTTAAACAATATGAAATGGGGTTGGGCAATATGCATTATATCATCAGTAGGGCAATTTGAAGAGGATAGCATAAAAAAATAAGGTGTTAATAATTTTCGGTATTCATGCGCCGATTCCTCCTGAACTATTCAGATAAATTCATATTTTGCTCACAAAACTCGTATATGACGGATGTTTCAGGTATGTCGTGGTTGAATTTTCTATTTCAAGCCAAACAGCTTTTTATGAATAAATGGACAGAATATAATAATGTGGTTAATAAAATTCAGTTCATATACAGTGCTTCCAACATAAACTGGACAACTATTTGTGATTATAAAGGTTTGCGAGAATCAATTATAACATAAATATTCAGAATCAACGCTATTAGGATCAGTATCACACATATTGTATTGCATTAAGAGTATTTGGAAGTACACGGTATTCCTGAACGCTTCAACCACAATATAAATAACACTTTATAAAATTTAACAGATTAACTTTAATGACTAGAAAGAAAAATTGATTTTTATTATAACAATTTTTTAAATATGCATTTTTTTACTCTATAATTGATTTCTTGTGGTACATATACCTAAAAACAATAGCATTTTGCTTGAACATCTCTAAAGCTAGTTCACAGGCATTTATTATACAATTATTGCTAATAAAATTTAATAAATACAATATTTATAAATATATTTGAAAAAAAATCTTGAAATAATTCTTAAAAATCAAAGTTTTTGTGAGACTTTTGAGTAATTTGTTTCTATATTTTTACAAAAACGCTTGAAAAGTGTTTCTAAATATGATTCTTAAGTAGCAATACCAAAAAAGCATTATTCGTTTAAAAATAAGCCTTAATCAATATCTCACTGGTTTCTCATATTGCACATTCAACACCCTCTACAATAACTAGGTTAGAGGACATTTACAATATTTTTGAATAACTATCATCTATCAAATTTGAAAAACTTTTGCCAATCTAATAGCAAAAAATGAAAATATACTGAAATTTCATCATAGTTGTATAGTTGTATATGATAAGGTGTTTCAGATGAATAAAAGTATGCGACAAACTCGTTACAAATTAGATAAAATGAATAAAAAAAAATTATGACGATTAAATAGCGAAAGATATTTTTTTAAACTTACAGAAACCTTCAATATTTTCTTAGAACAATCAAATTGAAAATGTGAAATTTTATATCACAGCTGCAACTATACTTAAAACGGGGTGCGGACACTTGAAAATATCTTATTTATGCACGTTAAAACTTTCATCAATTTTGAAATACTTGAATTATTGTTGGGTCAGACCATGTTTTTAGTACAGTTGTAGCTATTCTATAATATTTCAGATTATCAAATGGTTTTTGGCAGGACAAACTATCACTTCTATCAAAAATCTTTGTTTTAAATGTGCTTGTGATAAATAAATAAGCTATATAAACAAAAAATTACACTTATAGTCAAATAAAAATAATGAGATATGTCAATGGAACTGATTTAAGTCGCAAACCACGTAACTCCGTTTTATTTTTCTTTATAAACATTTTGATACCATTAAATCTGAACGCATCTAACAGAAACATTCGTAAAGACTCAAAAAAATCTATGAACAGTTTATATCTTCATGTCATTTCTGTCATTCTAAGTTTTTTGTGTCTATTATGAAATTAAGTTCTATGTAGTTACAAGGTTTGCGACTTGAGTCGACGATATGTAGAAAGTATATAAACCAAAACAGAACAGCACTTGAGATTCATTTGAGAAGAAAAGGTAGACCATTGAAAAATATAAAAAAATTTGTTAAAAATGAGAAAAAATGTGCTTAGATTAATCCAATGCTCAATTATATTCAATTCACAATTACACCGTTTGGTTCTTAGAACCTACCATAGGCCACTGATTCGAGAATTTCTACAAAAAATATTAAGCAACTTAAGAAAAGTACCTTGAGACCTCAATAATTAGCTTTATTAAACATGCTGAGATTATTGAAGAATTTCGAAATCAAGTTTGTCAAAACAATTTCTACATAAAATCTTTTAAATTTTGAGTAATTCAAGAAACGTACCTCGTGTCTTTTTGCAGACTAATAACTAGTTTTATTAAACGTTAATTCACAAGTAATCCTGCCATTGGTAATTCGTAGTTCTCCGTATTGACCTACCCATCGTTGATCCCTCATTCGAAAATTTATTCAAAAAATTTTGAGCAACTTAAGAGTCATGCCTTGTGTGTTTTCGCAATAGTTAGCTTTATTAAACGTCAATTTACAGGTAAATCTACCAATGGTTATTTGTAGTTTTTCATATAGATCTACATCCCATTGATAACTGAACAAACCAGTTTTTTCTAATAAAAAGTTTACAGTGCACAATAGTTGAAATTTTATACTTTCCTTCCTAAATTTTGTCTTTACTCTATTAAAATGCCAAAATGTGGTTAAACATCGCTTAGTACCATTACACCATCATTCACAATGATGTCTGGTCCTTAAAAATGTCCATAGGTCACTGGTTCATTTCAAACTCAAAGAGCTTGGCAGTGTAGGTATGGTGTAGTGAAACAGTGTGTACAATTTCAGAAACTCCCAATTATTAAAGAATTCAATGCTTGAAAAGGCACATGAAAGTGAAGTGATGAGAAGATCTTTGATCAGGATAGTGATAATCTGCATTTTAAGAATTTTTCTGCCAAATTCTGCAACACCTTTTAAAATTACTAACATTAAATCAATCAATAAAACTATATTTATTCCATAAACATAACAAATGTCATACAGTAAGATCCCACTTAACGCTTTGTCTTTTAGCGCTGTTTTATTTCAACTCGGGGATTCCCCGAAATTATGTGCAGTGCTAGGTTTCCAAATATGTAGTTGTATTTCGTTTTTGGTGCGTTGCTGTACGGACGCATTTCTATCCCGTGAAGAGAAACGAGCACTAGGATTTAATTCTGCAAAAGATCGCTTAACACTTCTACTGTGTGGTAACGCGAGAGGAGATTTAAAATTAAAACCACTATTAGTTTATCATTCCAAAAACCCAAGAGAGATGAAAGGCATATCTAAATCATCTTTACCTCTGATATTCTAATAACTATGAAAATGGATAAATGCGGAAATGTTCCTGGATTATATCACTGAACATTCTGTTCGTCTGTTAAACGTTATCATGAAATTAAAAAAACATGAACAAAGAGCACTACTATTAATTGATAATGCTCCAAGTCCACCCAACAAATTTATCAGACTTAACAACATACATACCGGTCGAAATGATTTTATTGACGCCTAAAATAATTGCCCTAATTCATCCAGTGGACCAAGGCGTTATATCCAATTTTAAGGATTATTACTTGCGGCGAACATTTAAGCAGGTAATAGTGATTTCGAAAAAAAGCATAAAGAACTTTCGATAGCATTTATAAAAAGGAGTTTGACCACTATAACCGAAATTATAGACCAATTCAAAAACAAAATGGGGTTTTATAAATGCTTTATCAACAACTTCTAACAGAACGCAAAATGCAACCGGAAACTACATTAAATGCCTTTTCAATAATAAGGCACAAAATTAGAAACACAGAATAAGCTAAATAATCTGTATTACTTAGAATTTTATCCGTTTTTATAAGTATATTGTTTTTATTTTTGTATGATAAATATTTGGTTTTATTTAAATTCAATACATAAGCAATTTTCTATCAATCTTCCTCTAACCCCATTATTTACATGTTAAGATTACCTCATTAGCACTGTTTCGCATTACACTCTACATTTATGGAACGTATCCTACGCGTTAAGCGGGGTCTTACTGTATTGAAAAACAAAGACACATCCAACATTTTCTATTACAAAAATGTTCCATATAACAACTATATAAAATAAAAACAGAAAAATTAAAATTCTCAACCATCTTAAACCAAGTTTTTTATAGGATTTTTATCTAAATACAACTATTTCAACAAAACAGTTTCTAAAAACATATCTCAGTGGACTCAATGTATAATATTACGAAAAATGGACCAATTTTTTAATCAATTACACCTAATTCTCTCATTGTCTATCTTTTTTAATAATATATTAATAGTTAACCAGCTTCTAAACACAATTCTTATAAATAGTACAATGGGAATGAATAAAATAAACCGTTGATCCTATAACCGGAAGAAAATAGTAATTCATTGAAAACAATCCTTAAATAGACTAAAAAAACGAATCACAGGTCACCACAGTGATTCAAATTGTAAATTCACGAAACCCTGATTTTTACGTATGTCCCAATATTTTCCGTTGTACTGCCAGGTATCATCCTTTGAATTAGAGAACCATCGAGGTTCATACTTTATGTTTAATTCTTCCCTACGTTTCCTCCTAAAAAATATTCATATATGAACAATTAGAAATTACGACAAATCTTCAATGTATTGCTCATTAGAGACATTTTATTAAAATTTAGCGATGTATTACAAAAACAATTAGCATACCTTTCCCTTTGCATACTTTCTAACTGCAATTTAAGGTTTTCGGCCGTGATAAGGTCGCCTTCTTCGAGAGCTCGCTGATCCGGCCTAAAACGAGTATCAGTAGGTGGTAATAAATTAGAATCAGGACCCAATTCGTTTAACTCTATGGCAAATCTTGTAAAACCGTAGTAATGTTCGTGATTAGGAGGTAAATTACCAGCACGCCAAATACATCTAGCTGATGGAGCAACACCGCAATATAAAGATTCTGACCATTTTCCAAACAGTTTGTGAACCGGTTGGCCTGATTCATCGTATACTGCCCCTACAATCTAAAAATTGAAAACTAAATGATTTATGTACAAGTAAGTAACTGCTAATCTAAACTATTCACATTTCATTAAAAATTTCCTATCAGATTTTTTGCTGAGATTATTGAAGAATTTTGTCAAAACAATTTCTATACAAAATCTTCAATTTTCAAGAAACGTACCTCGTGTCTTTTTGCAGACCAATAACTAGCTTTATTAAACGTCAATTTACATGTAATCCTGCCATTGGTAATTCTTAGTTCTCCGTATTGATCTACCCACCGTTGATTACTAAACAAATTATGTACACACGTTGTTACTTTGTTCCAAGTGTAAAGATCACCAGTTTTTGGTAATAAAACGTTTACAGTACCCAACGGTTGAAATTCCATGCTTTTCCCCCAAAATTTCGTCTTTACTCTAGCATCCTGCCAAAATGTGAAACTGGTACTTTCTGCATGACATGCACTGACAGGAGGATGATGCGAAACTTGCTCGGAAATAAAACGGAATCCTTTATCTTCCCTGATGCATTCGTATGTCTCACCTAATGTTTAAAACATCAAATAAGTAATTTCATAAATTATATTCACAAAATTATGAATTACCTAGCAAAGGATTGAACGGCTTATTTCCGGCCCTACTGAAGGTACTGGCATAACTGGACACGGCAAAAGCGGCTATTTCCACCATTCGTTCATAAGGATCGTCTATGCTAGCAGCACGATCTAATAACTCAGAATACTCCAATTCCTCACAGAGTCTCTGTAAAACATTGAGGGGTTCGTTGAGAGCAACCGGCATGCTGATCTGTGATAAGTCTTTGCCAATATTTCGACTCAATAAATTCCAAAGTGATAAACCTTCCGTTGGGGGGCGAGGGGCAGGCAAGTTGGTTCGACGACCAGTTAAGCCTTGAGATTCTGAAATGAATTTAGTTTTTTTTTTAATGTTGAGCAATACAAAAACAAAATTATGATTATACCGACACTTACCCCTAACGTCAACAGAATTTTCAGTATCCAATTCTCCTCCGAGTTCGGACTCCTCCGAACTTATACTACCTTCACCTTCGCTACTCAAAGACCCTCCTTCTGAACTAGTTTCTGATCTTGTCCTCACTTCAGCCTCATCTCCGGGAGGATATTTGGACGGATCAGGAGGCAGTTCTTCTGCATCAAAGAACTCGGTAGCACTCACACAAGAGGAGCTGTAGCTTAAGGAGGCCGTATAGTTGCGATGATTCGCTTGCTAAGGAAAGGGTAGGGGAAATTAGTCAAGCAAGCAAAACAAATAAAAAACCAAATATCCATATCAAGCCTACGAATTTAGCAGTAGTACAGGGAATTGGAAATATGGACAAAACAGCATCTCATTCTTACAGACCTCATTTTCCCCTTATTTGTACCATAAAATGGGGTTTGCTGTGTTCTTGTTGTATTCAAACATGATAAAAATACGGTTGATCTAATTAATTTGGCTTTACCAAGATTTATTTTACAATAAAAAGCAATAGGATTATTCAATATATCAAAATCGACACTTTAATACCCTTAAACCGGTCACAATTGAAAACCGAATTAAAAAATTACTTACTATAAATTTATACTTACATTTTCTAATAGATTTTCGACACTAGATAAATCGGCTAAGTCGGAGGCTTCGTGAATTTTAACTAATCTACTTCTAAGATCCGTATTCTGTTGTAGCACCTGATTCAGACTATTTTTCAATGTAACTATGCTTTGATTTGTTGCATTCGAAGGAACTTGCATTTCTGTCTCTAAGGCCGATCTTAAACGTTCCCTCTCCGTACTTAGACTGAACGTTAACGTTTTTAAACTAGCTATAACTGAAAGACACAAAAATGTTAAAACTGCTCACATGATATTTGCTGCACTGTCTGGTCCTTCGCGACGGATATTTAGGAAGGAACAGACAGTTTCTATGTATGTGTTGATTAATTCCTATTTAAATAGAAATTGTAATTACCTTGTTTAGATAGTGTAATGAAATCCTCCCTCATTTGATTTTCCGCTGAAAGAGATATGGCGTCTACATTGCTCAAACTGTCAGGTGTGGGAGTAGGTGCTCCGGTATTTATTGGAATAGGTAAAGTAGTAAAGTTGGCAGGGGTGGAAGTTGATAAACCAGAAAAAGAATTTACCTAAATAGGATTTGTTATAAAGATATTCAATACGTAAATAAAATACGAACCGAAAGTGGAGAAATATTATCATTATCAGTGCCGGTACCAGATTTAGCGCCACTTAATTGGATAGTTAAATCTACACTACCTCCTTTGGAGGAAGCTGATTTCTTCTTCTTTAATCCAAACTTCCTTCTGTCTTTTTTGACATTGGGAGAAACAGTTTCAGTTGCATTCTACAAACAACGTATTCATTTTTGATAGAATGAATAGAAATTTTTTTGTTATCTCCATACATTTACCTCAATCACAATAGGATTACTGCTTTCGATTTGTTGTAACAGTCTGCTCAACTTTGAAATATTCTGTTCTATGTTGCTAGCGTCACGTTGAGCTTGATCCAGATTGTTTAGAGACTCTTGAATCACAACATTCAGTCTACTCCCATTTGGCGGTTTCAAACCCCTCGTTAAACTTCCATCTCGACTTAAAATTTCCGGAGTTCTTGAAATTGCTAGAAATATATAATCAAACTGGTAACCAAAACTGTATGAAATATTTATAATAATAAACTTACTATTAAGAACATCAACTGGCTTAAATAATGCGCCAACGTTAGTGCCGTAAGTCAAAATATGCTGCCTATAAAGCCTATGTGCGGTTAATTGTTGAACCCAACTTGTAAAAGTCTCATCACTTTTCGTTTTCAAATGGTAGATAAATTCTTCGGCATCAATATCTATACGTCTTCTTTTTTGTTTGGTTGATATCACAGACAAGCCTATGTCGAGAGTACCATGAATTTTACCTTTGTTTATTTCGTTGGGACCCTTCCCATATACCAAGATGCCTTTATCTATCATAAAGTAACGCTAAAAAACAAATTATTTATTGTTACTATCATCACATTTACAACATAACAATTGACACATTACTCTGATGATATAATAATGTCCACTTCCATACAAAATAATTTTATAATATTATGTACTGTTTTCGAGATAATTAAAATTCATAATAATAAATATAATTCAATAATCCAGCTCACCCAACGCCCCCAAAAAATTAATGTCAAGGGAAGATTTATTGGTCCTTATTTTTTCGCGGGAATTCAACAACTGAGTAATATTTGGAACGCCTTCTTATAGCAGTATTTGGTCTTTATGTTCGAAGGTTTCTGGATAACCAGTTTGAAGGAAGGTGGATGAATGGAGTAGCCACTTAGATCACCTAAACTTAATCCCTTAATGGTTTTCTGTTTGAACATTTAAAAATTTTGGTTTACTTTAACTGACTAGACAATTTTAAAGACTTAATGGAACGAATTAGACATGAAATAACTCGTATAACTCCGCAGATGGACGGAACTTCTCTAAATCAGGTCTACCTTAGTCTTGACCTACGTAAGGTAGTGAACAGTTTCTGTAAGAAATAGATTTAGTTTCATAGACTGTTTACAAAAGCAATCGAATATATTCATAATCGTTTGTCAGTTAATGCTTTAGATATAACAAGATGTCAAATAAATCATTATGAATTCAAACCAGAATATATAACAGGGATTCTTGCAAAGTTTATTTTAAAGTAACAAAACTTACACAACTGCATTGCAGTTGGAGACTGGATGATAGCCAAAACTTATTTAAAATAAGAATCTGTTATTAATATTTTGTTTTGAAATATACGGTTTCTCATATTACGGTGGAAAATGGGAAAATCCAAAATTGTATCTTCGTAGAAGAGAAACGTTAAACTTGTTTTAAAGTATATATTTATTCGAGTCTACAACTACGTAAACGGGGAAAAAATAAATTGTACTAGCACTAAACAAATTATATTTATCATATTTACGCAGTGACAAATGTTTAATGCTAAAGTGGATGTTAGTTGTAAATTACAGTATCATGTATAGATAATAGCTAAGTATTATCAGAACAGAACCAACAAATATTCAAGGTTTCCTATAAAAACACTTGTAATATTTAATTACATTCCAACGATTAGTGTATTAATATTTTTCTGTACTACTATGGCAATAGTAAATAAAACACAAAATTAACAATTTTCAATAATTGACTCCAGTACTCGTCAAGAATTCTCTTTTAAATCTTTCATTGACTGAAAACATATGTTTGACGTAATCACTTCAGTTTTTGAAACAAAAATATATCAGTTGGTGTTATATCGTGTTTTTATGATAAGGTTTGTTATTTCACAACGAGAGTGCATCGTCGTGATTGAAAATTGTCTTTTCCAATGACTACAACTATAAACGTCACTTTTAAGATGTCAAAGTTTTATATTTTAGTACTTTTGTCAGCATATAGATTTCGTTGCAACCAACCAACAGTATTTATTCTCTACCAAATTACTATAAAAGTTATGGTTATAGCTCTTCTTTATGCTATATCATTCCATATCGAATATTAATGACTGCCACTTATTTCAACTGATATAGATACTATTTGTGATTGGTTTTAAAAATAATGAACGAGTGCTGAAATCTCTTTTGGTTTTGTGATGAGTGCGTTGACAGAATTAAAATTAACCTGGATGTTACTAAAATTTTGTCGAGATTGGAACAACAAATCGAAGAATGCGGGGAAAACACAAAAGAAATTATAAAAAACATGGAAAATCCGACTTCAGTTAACAGAAATGAACAATGAGCAAAAAATAATAAAGCAATTATTCTGTGTAATTGGATATCCCCTTCTATACTCGATTAATGCCTCAATGTCCACCGGAAAAATACCACGTGACCTAAAACTAGTGTGATAACACCTATCCCAAAAGTAAATAAACCAAAGAAACCTTCAGAGTTTAGGCCTATTAATCTTTTACCAGCTGTAGATAAGATCATTGAAACCATCATCTGTAATCAACTTAAGGAGTACTTCGAAAAAAGTAACTTGTTGTTTATAGGACAGTCGGGCTTCCTGTGAGTCAACGACCCAGTACGTGTGTGCAAATTGGTGATTTAGTGATTGCTGTTTTTGTTGACCTTCAGCGTGCTTTTGAAACAATTGACCGTCGAATTCTTATAAGAAAACTGGTGTGAACAAATGCGCTTTAAATTGGATTAATAACTATTTAGAAAACAGATTTCATAAAACAAAAATATCAGTTAGGGTATCTCAAAAGAAGGAAAGTGTGCTGGGTGTACTCCAGGGAAGTGTCCTGGGACCATTTTTGTTTATAATATATATTAATGATCTTCATATGGCTGTAAAAAATTGTTTCCTTAATATATTTTAAATGATGAACTTAAGATATATAATTCAACTATAAATTGTAAAAAAGTTTATAATCTAAATTTGTCTTTATCCATAAACAGTGTGCCTATTGAATTTGTAAACGAAATTAAATATTTGGGTGTAGATGTAGATGTAGATCCACAATTAAATTTTTCAATTCATGTTGATTATTTATGTAAGAAATTGGGTAAATTCAGTAGAATATCTTATTGTGTTTCTGAATGGACCTGAATGATAATATATAAAACCATAATTTTGCCTCACTTTACATATTGTAGCTCAGTATTAATTTCTTGCAACAAGGAAGAGGTGCGTAAAGTACAAATACAACAGAACAAAATCATGCGTATTTTGTTAAATTGTAGTAAATATACACCAATTGATTACATGCTTGAAACTCTAAATTCGCTAAAGAGCGAATCTCCTTTTAATATATAAAATTGAACTTAACCTAATGCCAGAGTATTTAAATGCATACTTAAAGAAACGACTGCAGTTTCATAATTATAATGTTAGATCCAAACAAAACTATAATCTTGTCATTGTACGAACCTCAGCATTGCAAAAAACACTGTTTTAAGAAGGGCTTCGCTCTTTCAATGAATTGAGTGATGGTATTAAAAATGTACTAAATGTATATAAATTTTGTAAACGGCTGTTTACCTATTTTCGCAATCAAAGTTAATTTTGTAACGTTTCTAATTAAGTTATAAGTAGCCAAGTGCTAAATAAAGATATTTATTTATTTATTTCTAATAATGTGCTTAAAACGTCTGCAACATTCAAAAATCTTGGTGTTACATTTGAATTGAACTTTGTTGTAGCTTTTAGAAACCTCGGTTTCGTACTGAGAAACTCTAGGCAGTTTACTGAAGTTAAAACTGTATCTTCATTTTTTAATGCATCCGTTCTTCCAAAACTAGAATATGCTTCTCTTACATGGGACCCAAGCTACCAAACTCACATCAGAATAATAAATAATCACAGAAAGTATGTTGCATATATGTGGTTCAGGTCTAGCAATATTTATCCACCACAAGAAATACCTCAAAATACACTGTTACAACGGTTTAACCTGAACGATCTAGCGACTAGAAGTATGTGTTTTTCCTTGATATTCCTTGCTGTCCAGAATTGCTATGTCCTTTAAGAATACATACTCCTCGAGTTGCCTCCCGGTCCCACTCTTTATTCTACTTTCCAGTTGTTAAAACTAATGTTCTAAAATTTTCTTCATTATATCGAATTAATCACTGTCATATGCAGAAATCTCTGGATATTTTTTACAGCACTATTTCTAGCATAAAACTGAAATTTTTTACGGTTCTATAACTTTCCCATTATTCGTATTTGGCAAAGTTATCATGGAATTCTAGAACTGCTTACTTTTTTTATGTTTTTGTATGTAAATTATTTACACTTAATCTAAATGTACCATTGCTTATTTGTACTTTACGACTTAACTCTTATGTATATCTTTTACACTTTTTAATTGGCCTTTGGGCTGTAGGGTGGTGTAAATAAATAAATAAATAATTAAATAAATATTAAACATAGTAATACTAATAGTATTACCTATATGGTTTAACAGCATTAATTTATTTGTGTGTCTCCTGTTCAATTTAAAAGTTCAAAGCCTTATAATTAAATAAAAAATGAAATCGCATATGTATATAGATTCGAAACAAATAGAATGATGAAAACCCCAAAACATTAGGAAAAATTTGACAACATGTGAACATGGCCAAAAAAGTAGATTTATGTGTAAATACAGCCCTGGAGAAATTTGAAGCCAATAAAAACATATGCTATATTCAAGTTATTGATCGTGTTTCATGCCAGCGTGCTTGTTCTATTAAGTAGAATTCTTGTTCCTCGTATATAGGCAGGTGTTTTTTATATAATTATAATTTCAATAATTTTTTTGAACTTAATGTCGGAACTGTAGCCACTAACATTTAAAAATCCAATTTTTATTGTCACGTTTCACAATTCTGTGGCGCACAATGTCAGTTGTCATTAGTCAATTTGGTTATGTGCAATATAAACAAAATTGTGTTAGTATTATACATAACAAATTTCAATATTATTTTATTTTAAAATGCTTATATATAATTCCTTTATTATATTTGTTCATTTAAAAAGGTAGAACAATTAACTACAAAATATTATTACTAATATAAAGCGTAGTGTGAATTTCTAGACCCAGGTTCTAGAACATATTATTTATTACTGATAAAAAGATGAGTAGACGGAAAAAAGTGAGACTCGATTTTAAAGAAACTGAAGAAAAAAACAACATTTGTGATGAGGAGAATACAGAGAAGTCGAAAATTCAAAATTCTGATAAAAAACTCAGCCCTGGTCCCAGCACATCTAAATATACCAAAAAAGAGGAGATAAAAGCAGACGAAGAAAAAAATAATGATCCCGAATCTGAATTAGACGATCCTGTTATTAAAGGTTTATTTTCTGGTTTAGAAGGTGCAGCTTTTCAAAGTCGCATGCCTTTTGATAAATTAACTTCTATTGAAGCTGCTTGTTTTCCAGACATAGCTAACGGGACCTTACAAACAATGAGGGTATTTTTGAATATAAGAAATCGCATTCTTTACCTGTGGTTAGAGAATCCCAAGCAACAACTTATTATAGAACATGTGCTTGAAAAAATGGAACGGCCATATAACAGTGATTCGCAGTTAGTAAAAAGAGTTCATGCATTCTTAGAAAGAAATGGATTCATTAACTATGGTATATTCAAAAGGTTGAAGCCCATTCCTTCAAAAAAATATGGAAAAGTAATAGTCATTGGTGCAGGTATTGCTGGTTTAGCAGCAGCACAACAGTTACAACAATTTGGTTTGGAAGTTATAGTGCTGGAGTCAAGGGATAGGGTTGGAGGACGGATTGCAACATTCAGAAAAGGGAATTATATTGCAGATATAGGTGAGTATACAAGTTAGCTTAATAAGTATCTTAGTTTTTTTTTACTTCTCTTTATTACTTAAAAATGTGTAGCAGTCAAACGTTTTAAATAAAATATTTACCAACTTTTGAATTTTTTACTTTACAAACCAAAATAATGATTGGATTATTTATTTTTTATACAAAAACAATAATAGAAAATTTTTAGTAGGTTGGAAATTATGTAGATATGGAAGAGGAATTTTCACTTTTATATGCTATATTTTATATATATGAGAAATCCAATGGGTGTTTTCAATAAATAACAGATATGAATTTTGAATTACTTTATTTCCATATAGTAATCCATTTTTCATCTGACAAATATAAAATAAGTAAACAGCAGGTAAATTTTAATCCATATAAAATAGAAAATATGAACAAATGAAAAATTCATTTAATTTCCAATTGAGCATAAATGTGTTTACACTTTTATCAACTCATGAAGATTGCATTTTTATAGGTGCTATGGTAGTAACTGGTTTGGGCGGGAACCCCATCACTACCCTAAGCAAACAAATTGATATGGAATTGCATCGTATTCGCCAAAAGTGTCCTTTATACCAATCAAATGGGGTCACTGTAGATAGAGACAAAGATGCAATGGTAGAGAGAGAATTCAATCGTCTGTTAGAAGCTACCTCATATTTGTCTCATCAGTTAGATTTCAATTATGCTGGAAATAAACCAGTAAGTTTAGGACAAGCTTTAGAATGGGTTATCAAATTACAAGAAAAGTATGTAAAAGGAAATCAAATAAAGCACTTGAAAAGTGTGATAGCTTTGCAGGATAAATTGAAAGTTAACCAACAAATGATGGTAAATATAAAAGAATTGATGAAAGAATATAAAAATGTTGTTGAAGAAATGGCAGCCATAGAAAAACGAAATATTGAAGAACAATTTGCTTATGCTAGCAGTGTAAAAGATTTGAAAGATTTAGCCAATAAGTGGGATGCTCTATCAAATCAAGCAAAAGAAATTGAGAAAAAATTAGAAGAACTTGAGAAATCTAAACCAAGTGATGTTTATTTATCATCAAAAGACAGACAGATATTAGACTGGCATTTTGCTAACTTAGAATTTGCTAATGCGACACCTCTTTCAACCCTTTCACTAAAACACTGGGATCAAGATGACGATTTTGAGTTTACTGGCAACCACTTAACAGTACGAAATGGATATTCTTGTGTTCCTGTTGCTTTAGCGGAAGGACTTGATATCAAATTAAATGCAGCTGTCAAAAAAGTTGAATACAATAACAGAGGTGTCGAAGTAACTGTATATAACCCAGGAAATCCATCAAATACCAACACTTATCACGCGGAAGTAGTTCTATGTACTTTACCTTTAGGAGTTCTTAAATTAAGTGCAGTACCTTCTAGCAATCAATTAAATACTGTACAATTCTCTCCTCCTCTTCCCGATTGGAAAACATCAGCAATTCAACGCTTAGGGTTCGGAAATCTTAACAAAGTGGTTTTGTGCTTTGAAAGGATATTCTGGAACCCACAAGCTAACCTCTTCGGTCACGTTGGTAGTACTACGGCGAGCAGAGGTGAATTATTCCTTTTTTGGAATTTGTACAAAGCTCCTGTATTGCTCGCCTTAGTGGCTGGCGAGGCGGCTGCCATTATGGAGAATGTTACTGATGATGTAATAGTTGGACGATGTATTGCCGTGCTACGCGGAATATTTGGACAATCGGGAGTGCCTCAACCAAAAGAAACTGTTGTTACAAGATGGAGAGCTGATCCATGGTCCAGAGGTTCCTACAGTTTTGTAGCTGTCGGCAGCTCTGGAAGTGATTACGATCTGCTGGCTTCACCGGTAATACCACCTAATGAACACGGTATTTCCGTAACATCGGGGCCGGCGCGGCTATTTTTTGCGGGTGAACATACAATAAGAAATTATCCTGCCACTGTGCACGGGGCGTTCTTAAGCGGACTTCGAGAAGCAAGTCGTATTGCCGATCAAATTATCGGCAATCCATGTCAACCTCAATCTGCAGAATAGTGCTTGTAATTTAAGGATATATTGTGAGTAATTTATTTATTTAATTACATTATAACTAGTATTGAATTGTATCAAATTAAAATGATTAAACTATATACACATATTAATATGCTTATTACTTCTGTTTAAGAAAGTCTTTTATCATTTAAATAATGAACGGTAGAAGGAAATTGAAAATCTCAAAGAAAATACAAAATCCTTTTCTGTTCAAAATAACATTTTGTATAAAAGCAATGGTATAATAAGCAAAACATCTAACAAAAATAACATATTTTAACTTTACTAGTTTCCAAAATATGTAATGTTACTAATGATACATTTATTTCTGCTACTACAGACGCTTTAGAGAGATCGTGTCTAACTGATTTCAACCTTGGATCATTTGGATTCAGTTTGATTGAAAGTTGGAAAAAGCCCAAAAAAGTTCACAAAATAATATTGAGAAGATGTAGTAACTTGTGAAGTTATATAAGCCATTTAATATTGGAAATGAGTTTAAGGCGAAGAATATTCGGCCTCGAAAACAGATGCTAATGTGCGGAAAGGGAACAAACCTGTTTGTATGAAAACATGTAATTAACTATATAAGAGATTAGAAAAGAAAAAGATCTGAAATGGTTTTCTTTTGATGATAACAATTCAGTGTCACAAATTAAATGTTGATTCTGAAGTTTCTGATTGCTAGAAGTCTTCCTGTCCGTCCACATTCGCCTTACCAGATTTAACTTCATGCGAATTTTGGCTAATCCCGAAAATATAAATGTGCTAGGAAGAAAACGTTATGACAGCTTTCCTACTATTGAAAAGGTCAAGACAGACCAAATAAAAGCAATTCCAGAAAAAGTCTTTCAGTCATGGATTCAACATTTGGATTAACCATATTTTTTTCACACTACCTAGGTCACAAAAATAATTGTCTTTATTATTGATTATAGGAAAAAAACAGCTCTGGCGGCCAGTTTCTGAGTAATACAAAATCTCTTTTTATATAATACAGGTGGAAATATTTAGGGATTAATTATAAAACAATAAGATGATCAATTTGATGTTATAATCTACCCCATCCCATATGTAATTTTGGAGGGTAAAATACATTTAAAAACATCCTAAACGGCAGTATCTATCAAATTATTAAAAACGCACCTTTTTGCATAGAAAAGTCTGTGGAACAATATACAGAATATCTCAAATGAAAAAAATATCTATTTTTTGTATTTTCTGAAAATTGCAGGCCATTGTACCTTTAATAGTGTTTTAACAAAATTCATCTTAATTACTTGTATCAACTCTTACTTAATAAACTGTTTAGAAGAAATATAAAAATGCAAGTTTTGTGAAGTTTTCAACTTGTGCTAAGTTTGTTATGCAAGGTAATTAATTGAGTAAAATTTTTTTTATTCAGTTCCTTTGCATAGAAAGAATTTGAGTAAAGGTTTGGTGAGTGGTACCCTGATTGAAAAAAAGTTATTTCTTCATTCTGTTTACTGTAAACAAATGAATATTTTCTTTCAATAACCTTTTGATCTCTATGAAAAGTTGAATAGTAGTAGTCAAAAAACAAAAAGTTTCACAATTTAAACTCTACTCTAGCTTTCTTATGCCTACTAATATCAAACAAACAATTTCAAGATGTTCTCATTAATTTCAGGACGAGTTAATAAATTTATCAGTATACTAATAACCAAGTATAATATCTAATTGCTAAATAATTAGTTTTAACTCATATTTCCATGGTTATCTCATTCCAATCGTGCTTAAAAAATAACTTTTAGTTATGTTATACTAACCTTATGCCATCCTTTAAGAGGCCACTTCCTTTTCTTATGCAGATAACCATTAAATGGATTGGGTCTATTTTCAAATCTCTGTCCATCTTTGAGTCCTTCCATTATCTCCCATTCTGAACCACGTCTTGTTTTCTTTTTCTTCTTCTCATTTTGTAAGGTTTGATTTTGTTCAGTAGCACTTTCAGCGCTCAAACTGTTAGTTTCGACACTAGCATCAGAATCACTTGCAGTAACCGTACTATTCACTACTTTTAATTTAATTTTATTTAATTGAGGACTTTTTTTTGTATCGCAAGACGTTGCCATTTCACCGAATTGGAAAAACAACTGCTAACCCTGCAAATTAACACCATAGTATTTACAAAGTGCAAAGTTGATTTCTTTATCTAATGAAACAATAAATTTCATTTTGATTTGTGTACTTCAATAATTAATAGGTAGAAACGATTAAAAATTATACTGTCATTTGATGTTTTAATTTGAATGATACTTTATTATCTACCATACATTAGTTATATACATTTATTCTCTACCATTAATATTATTCATTTCATATATATATATATATATATATATATATATATATATATATATATATATATATATATATATATATATAATTGACTATTTCTTTTACTCTTCTTGTTCCAGATTCAAATTATTCAGTTAAAAGTTTTTTAAATATCAACTCATCTAAACAAATCCACATCTGACTGTCAAAACTGAATGCTACTGTTTGGTAATTAATTCAAAATAACATTATGAATTCGCCTACAAGTAGGTTTTTCCCACTGTACAAGATTATTTTTGTTTCTACCACATTGAAAAATCTAAATAAATAATTTCTTAGATTAATTTTTAAGAAAATATCTAGATACATTTTCGAAAAAAAAATTTGGCGCATATTCCATGTTAATTCTTTACATGATTATTATTTTTAAAACAAGATTCATTAAATTTGTAATATAATAAAACATCAACCAATTATTCTAATGTTGGAAATCTACTCAACACATGGCAAGGTCAAACAATAGGATAATAACTAAAATTAAAATAAGGTACAATTCCTGCAGGATAATGCTTTGAGAATTGAATATACACCACCCTCCAAAAATTTGGAAAAACAATTGTTTTTATATAAAATAAATTTGTGACCTTTCACAAAGGGGTTTTCTGTTATGTAATGATGTGTTTTAAAACATCAATGTGAATAGCTATCAAAGATTATACAAAATAACCCAATTCAAAATGAAATTGAATTCCAATATATGTTCTTATAATTAAGATGAAATTAGGTTAATTAATTTTGTTTACATACACTTAAACAAAATTTAAGAGCCAATTTTTCTTGGTAGGTATAAGTTTGTTATGGTGAATTTGGTAAAACTTTATTAGAACTGCTAAGTGAGCATTCCTGTATAACTAACAAAATTTTGCACTTTGATCTACATAGTATCCATAATAAGTTAATAGTTCAATATTTTTTTGTCAATAATCAAAAATAATCTTATAGAAGTAGAACATTATGAAATAGTTAAGGTCAAATACAAAAACTAAGAATATAAATTATGTATCAAAAACACTATTATAAAAATATAGGTGGGTGGTATGTGCAATACCATTGCAATCTCAGCAAAACATAGAACTTATACTATTTCAATTGACACTTTACATTTTCATATACCCTGATGATACCTGTAAATTACTTGTTAGGCCATTTTTGTTGTTATTGCTTGTTGCTTATGTTGAACCAAGTTTTCTTATTTTTCATGTAATAACTAAGTTCTAGTTAGAAGTTTTATTTTAAAATAATAATAAAGGGAAGTAAATAAAACTAGTATCCATTTAAATTAATCTGCTAAAAATTAAATATGCTGTTTTACTTGTAAAAATTTGATTTTTTGAGTTACAGTTTTCAATCAACCAAATGATGACCACAATTGCTGCTTTGAAAAATTTCAAATTTGAAACATCAAGAAATTCAAGAATTATGTTAAGTCAATTTTCAAGGACATAGAAGAGCTGGTACATATAACTTATTGAACAAATTATATACATATGAACAAAATAAAGAGATATTTGGAGTTTTTCCAATTACTATTAAGGTTAAAAATTTTGTAACGATTTTTCTTCAAGGTTATCACTTCAGTATTATATTATTATATTTCGCGAATTTTCAGGTTATTAACTATTTCAATTACAATTTCCAAATTTAAAATAACATACTAACAAATTTGTTACTTACCTATTTACCAAGTTCTATTACATCAAAATCCTAGATTTCTCCAGTATTATGTACATTAATAAATAACAGTTCAAAATTAATTCTAAAAAATTATAAAAATTAGTCCTACACTTAGCATTTTCAATAAACGATTTACACTAGCAATGTCACAATCACAGAATAATTTCCCTGTACTGTCGACGATTGTATATTACATTATCTATAGCAGCAAATAAAATTAATTTTGTTTTTTATTTGACAAATATGTCACACAACTGTCATTATTTTTTATTCATTCATTTTATCGCCAGTTACAGAAATCTTTTTCCCTTGGCTAACTTCACTACTAATGTATAAGCCATTTTCGATGACGTGTTCAGTATGTTCCTAATTTAAGTAATATATTTTATTCTCTTTATAATACATATAAATTTTTGATTCATTCTGCAGTTTAGGTTTAGAATAGATTTTTTGTTTTTCTAACTATCTTTTATTTTTTACCTTCGCAATTTCTCTATGTATAGAAATTATAGCAATTTATACTTAAGATATATAGGCCAAAGTAATGTAACTTATTGAATGACAAGTTTATACAAATCAAAAGGCTTCAAAATATTTATTTATTTGAAATTTTAGGTCTGCTTCTATATTCTACACAAAATCTCGCAGATTCGTTTTAATGAATTATCTAAAATGTATCACCAATTTATCTATAGCTTTAATAGCTTTAGATTTAATCTTCATAATGTGATTTTTATATTTTTGATTTACATAGGTATGCTCAATTCGATTATTAACCTTAGATATGCTTTGAGTTTATCTATGGTTCTATCAATATAATAGGTGAATGGGTGTATGTGAAATTGGAGCACGTAAGAATATTTGACAGTGACACACTTATATTACTCCAGTTGTCAGTTGCGTTTGACGGATATTTATCGTGCTGCCGTATTAACACAGATACTGAAGTTATTAAAAACCTATTGACTATTGCCGAAGATTTTTCTAAAGAATGCAGTAAATATTGATTGTTTTAAAAGTTAGTTTTTACAGTACTTATCAAGGATTCAGAATTCCCAGGATGTCAAAATATTTTTCTGTTAATGAAGAAATAAAATGCAAGCAAATCTCATGAGTAATCTTTAAATTTTGTTGATAATTTCAGTAATCATGCCAGTGGTTCCGCTAGAAAGACTGCCTAATCCTAATTTAAGAATATATTCATTTGTAAGTGTTGTGGCTTTGTCTGCCTGCGTCTACTATGCGGCCCAGATCATTAAACAACCGAATTGGAATTACTCGGATGAAATGGTTAAAAAGGAATCCTCAAAACATCCCGATGTACAAAATAATACAGATGATAATTTAAAGAGCAGGGGACAGTTTATTTCTGATGTTTTTACCGTTATGATCCGAGAGCCTTTCTGTGTTTGGGTATGTATTTGAATATTTTTTTTATCTTATTAATATAGTTTGTTTCATATATTTTCAAAATATGTTACTGTTTAACTAAAAAGCTCAGTTAATAAAAACTTTAAAAACAAATTCATTAACTTTGATGCTTTTAATATGCAAATCTTGCATACTTTAATTATCTACATAAGTAGGTAAGAGGTAATGGCTTTCTGATTGCCTCTCTCAGACAGAAGTTTTTAGAAAGTGTTGCATCTCAATTCAACATTTCAATTTTTACTCTCAAACAGGTATCATTTAAATTAGGTTAAGTTACACTCCGTACTATTGGCATTTAAAATATATATACACATTTAAATATTTGTGTTGAATTTATACATACTTGTAGAATTTAATCTTCTGTTTATATCTTGGTAAGTAGATAATATTAATAAAATTTGATAAACATAAGGTAAGAACTTTTTGTTGTTATTTATTGATGGAAATATGACTTGTCAGTTACTGTTTGTTTTTCTGAGAGCATTCTTGGATTTATTGTGGTTGCATATAAATTATATCATAAGTGTATGAAAATGTAGGTGCTTGTTAAGGTAAATGCATATAATGAAAAAAAATATAACCCAAATTGTTTTCCCAAATTTGAATTTACATGAATGGATTTTTCACCAATTCTAAAAATGTGTTCTTTATTTTATAATTTCTATTCTTTGTATATAGTGTACAAAAAAATATATTTTTTAAAAATTAAAAATATTGGAATCAATCTCTTGGAATATTATAATGAATTTAGAATATAAAATCAAAAAGTAGCATAATATGGATAAATAAAAAAAAGGATATCAGTATATATCAGAGGTTTCCAAACTTTTTTAACTCTCCGCTCCCTTTCAGTATAAACATGGCTTGACGACGCACCTAGAACAATTTACCTATTTTGCATTGCATTACACACTTTGTGGGTAATTTGAGTGGCTGCGGGTAAAACGGTGGGTAATCAATAAGGGTGGGTAAAAGTGGGTAATATTTAGTTTTGAGAAAAACCAATCTCTTTGTAAATCTATATTTACAATATAAATATAAATTTTAATCATAATTGTAATAAAATCGTAAATATAAATATAAATTAGAAAACATAGTGTAAGTATAAATTTGGATTTGATTGCTGTAGACGCATTTCTCCACTTGAAATTTTCAATACTAACCTCCAATGGCGGAGTATCGGAAATGAAGTAATAAGTTTGCCATGGTGGGTAATTTTTTTTGATAAATGGCTAAAATTGCCAAACTACATTGGCAAAACTGATTAGTACTTTCCACGCTGTGCCAGCACCGAGTGAAGGACGCGAGCACATCGATGCCCCGCGACGCACTTTCCACAAATGCAAATTATTACAACGATAAAAATACAGTTGCAAAATTTTTAGTAGGCCTTTTTGGTAGGCAATGGCTGCGCCCTGGCACTAGATCGCAGGCGCACAGTTTGGGAACCACTGGTGGATATTATTGTAATTGGTGGAAATTCCAAGACAAATGATATAAAAAACTGAAAGTGATAGTAATGATGATAGTAAAAACTATATATATATATATATATATATATATATATATATATATATATATATATATATATATATATATATATATACAGGGTAGAATGCAAAGATTTTTTAGTATACAAGATGGAGTCTACTTCGTTATAACAGGAAGTTCTCCATTAATAAAAATATAAACGCCCGGACCAGAATCTACAACTCAATAATGTAAAATTTTTTACATAACTCTATCTGCCATCACTACAACAAAATGTAAATAAAATTTTGGCACTAAAACAGTTTTTTTGAGATTTGGCATTAAAAATGTTAAAATATGAGATTGATTATTGTTTTAATGCCAAAATAGAATATAACTACCAACCTGTATGAAATTATTCTGGTAAAATATTCAAAAATGTAATGTACTTTGAAACTAAATTTTTCAATTGCAATTCACTAATCATGCTTAGTTCGCAGAATGAATGATTTTTTCTAATACAAATATTTAAATTGACTGATTTAAGTTTTACTTTAATATAGTGTTTCAAATTGAAAATATATTGAAATATATGATTTTAAAACCAGTGAAATAATATACAGTAAAATTTTCACTTTCATGAATATTAGAAGATAAGATAAGATATATTCCTCATAATGAATAACAAATACCACAAGCCGTACAGATTTAATAGAATTAATGTTGAGTATTTAGAAAAATGACTGAAAATAATGGAGGTATCAAAGGAGGAGCCTTATAAAAAATGAAATATTTTTTGGCTTAAAAAATCCTGGCGTTCAAATTGCAGTTTAATAAGGTGAAATAACAGTCAGTAAATGTTGACTAAAATCATAGAGAAGTCTCATACTTTATCCAAATAGTACCTGGTATATCTCTGGCATAAATGCCATTACATATTCTGTAGCTTCTTCAATTTCTGGCAATTGCAATTCACTGTATAGGATTTCAAAAAGCGAAAGTTTGTACGTCAAATTAACTATGTTGTACATATATGATTACATAAATCGCCTGTTGACAGTTTTTAAACTGATATTTCAAAGCACAATCTTATAAGATTAATACAAAGCTTATTCATATTTTTTTTAGCAAATGCCATTATTTATAAGTGAAACCAAAAGTTTATGCTGATGCTTAAACTAATACTTCATGTAAAAACTAATTTTTTATTCACACTGTCTGTCAAACAACCGAATATTTTTTTAATGGCCCTATTAGGACCCCCTATTGACCAAGGTCTGCTCCATATTGAAATAAATTTTACGAACAATATTTCATCAATAAATCACAGTATATTTGAAAAACGAAATTATATGTGTATAAATAATGGAAAAATTGGGTTGTTATAATAATAATGATAAATAAACTCGCAAGAATATAAACCTTGATTACAATCAATTTAAATTTAAAATATTGTGCCAATTTTTTCTCTTGTAATCCTTCTGTCTTATTTGAAACATGTTTATATTGTTAGTACCAAGGCTTTTCTATAAAATATAGAGGTTATCAGTAATCAAGCAGAGGGCGACCTATCATCAGATAAATATTTTTTGCAGTTAAAACATTGGATTACCTTGTTTTCTGCAACTCTTGTAACCTTCAAGATCCATTTCTAACTACATATACATATGTATGGCAAGGCCATCAGTTGATGTTTTTTAAATAAATTAAAGGAGATATTATTAAGAATTGAGGTATAGTAGGATTCAAGGTAATTTGTCATTTTCCTAAAATATTTAATCAACATTTTTGCATGAATAAATATTAATTAACAACTTTCAGTTTATTAGAAAAAACATGTAATGTTATTGTTGATGCAGGCGCTAAAAGATATTGAACAAGATAGGTCATCGAACACTGCATCTGTCAGTATCTTACTAATGATGCTAATGTTGCTGATTACCTTTCATTTAAATATGCGTAAAAATAATTATGCCAGATCATTTTTGGTGATTAAAAACAAACATCATTTAAATACGAAATTTATTTCCTCAATAACAACTAAAAACAATATAAAATATAGTTTCTATTTAAAATGGTTTAACGGTTCCTTATCCTGATTATTTGACCATTTCCCTTTATAGAAAAAAAGTGACGTTATTAGTTCCTGTAAGCTTATCTTTACGATCTAACAAAATAAGAATATATGATTACCAAAATTAAATTAGAAATTACCGATAGCTTTCATATTTATAAATGAAGTGGTTAAACTGTACCAGTATGAAAATTAAAAAACGAAAATCCCTCTAATATGTGCAATGAAAAAATCAAAATGATATTAAAGATCTTACTAAAAGTAAGTTTGTTATCTTATAATTTGAATGGTATATTAGTTCCCCGTTATATAAATATTAGTGTAAATGACAATCGACGTGTTTTCATTAATTATACATAACTGTAATTTATTTATCCCGTTTAGAAACAACTGCCGATATATGAAAATGAAAGTATTTGAAAATAATTATTTGAGTTTCTTGAGCTTCATGATTATTTATTTCTGAAAGCAATTCACTTGAATCATATGTGTTTAGTTAACAATTTGTAGCTTACATGTATCTGTTGAGATTTCTCTATTAGCCACACATTAATTTTTATTTTGAAGGTAAAAGATTATCTGTACTATTTCTAAGTTTATTGTTTGATTGTTATTTTTAACATCCTGTTTTATCTTTTTATTTTCAGACTATGATAAACATGGCATTTTGTTTGTTCATTTTGCTTGGAAGAGCAGTCCAAAAATTGGTTTTTGGTGAATTAAGAGTTTCTGAACAACAACAACTGAGAGACAAGTTTTGGAATTTCGTTTTTTACAAATTTATCTTCATTTTTGGAATAATCAACGTCCAGTACATAGATGAAGTATTATTATGGTGTTCGTGGTTTTCCTTGTTGGGATTTTTACATCTCTTATCACAGTTGAGCAAAGACAGATTCGAATACGTAAGTTTTTTGTTTTAAATACAATTTATTTCAGCTTTAAAATTTTTCAACCTTGATGGATCCAAACTATTATTTTTCAACGGGTGTTAATTTTTATAGCCCAACAGTTGCACAGAAATCAATATTCTTCATGGATAAATTAATATATTTTTGCTTCCTATTTGCAATATTATAATGTTTGGTATCATTAACCTTGAAATCTCCGATTTTAATAAGCTATAGCACACTCATGGTTTATTACGAATGATTCAAGGTGAAATTTGAAAATAGTAAGATCAGTGCCATTCAATAGTAATTTTCTTTGAATAATTGCATATAATCATTAATCTTACATATTCATTTTTTAAAGTAATCAAAACAATTCTGATTTTCTGTATTTCAAAATGTAGAATGTATTCTTATCTTTTTACTTTTCCCATTATGTTGAGAGTCATAACATTAACATTTTTGTTTGCAAAATTGTAAGATTGAAAAATGACTGAATACTGTCTGAATATAATATCAGATTTATAAATATTCCAAGAATACCTTATATATATTCCACTTTATAAATACTATCATTAGAATTTAATCCACAAAAAAATTTCTACATTTTATGGTTATATATTATACCTATTTAGAAGGATATGAAAATTTACTTTAAATATAAACAATCTCTTATGAAGTTCTAATACTCCTTGCTTTAATAATTATGTACCTCATTACACCACTAACTTCTTACTCGTGTTATCTTTCTTAATCAAATTGTGTTTCTCAACTTCCTTTTTATTCTCTTTGATGATATGTATCTTAATCTTGATAGAGTTTCGTGTAACGTCTCCTCTTCCACCATCTATCATAATCGATATACTAATTTTTTTTGCTCCAGATATTTATACTGGGGTGCTGTCTTATTTTTAATTTCCTCAAACATCTGGATCCATCAGCTCCTCTTGTTTATTAATAGTTTTTTTGCTTGTACTTATTTCTTCTTGTATAGTTTGCAGTCTTCTGCTTTTCTGGTTCTAATCAAGTTGGCTGTAACTACCTTCTCATTTTGTATCTTTTTCTTTGCATTATTTTTTTAACCACTGTGATTTTCTTTGATTACTTTTAAAGTCTATTTTGTTTTCTTCCTCTGTTATAATAAATACTCTGTTGTACTAGTTTCTATTCATTATCTTAATTTCTTTTACACAATGTTTTATTTTTTTCTCCTTTTTATGCTTAACTATTGTATGCACTCAAAAAACCATTGCCACTTCCGAAGAACCATCTGTTATTGCGTTTTTCATCTATTAATATAATATCAATCGTTTTTTTATTTAAAGTTATATGAATACTTCGTTTTATTGAATAAATTTGTTACAGTTGTCATTTTCACCTAGAACGCCTTTTTGGAGTCATGTCAAACTAATGGCTCTGCTAGCTGCCATTTTTGCAGCTTCAGGATTTATGTTTGTAGTTTCTATTTTCGTCGGGTTTTTTGGTGGACTCAATACATTTTTCTTCATGTTCTACGAGGTACAGTAGATATTTTCCATTTCTTTTTAAATTAAGATAACTCTGAATATTATTAATTACATTTTCAGGTTTTCTTATTGGCCATTCGTACCCTCCATGTAATTATTCGATATGCTTTTCACTTGTACGACACTCGAAACGAAAATAACACTCCTACAACATCTGAAGATAACAAAACATCAGATAAACGAGGTCCAGTTTCCTATTATTTCGAACTATGTTTTGATCTCGCTGCCCTCATCATAGACTTAATCCACCATCTACACATGCTTTTGTGGAGTAATATTTTTTTGTCCATGGCTAGTCTCGTCATTTGTATGCAACTCAGGTGAGTCATTTATTTATTAATATTGTTTCATTTACACCTTCTATTGAATCCTAATTTATATTGAATTATTGTACTAAACTCTATAATACAAGTTGTAAACTAATTGACTCTTCAATATCCTTATCTAAGAAAACCAAAAATTCAACTCTCAATGCAACTATAATTATCATGTTTAAGGTGTACATCTAATTTATTTTTTAAAGGATCTACTAAAAACTTTTGATTCATATTTTTTGATTTGAGTCTATTGAAATGTATTTTATATTTCAATTTATCATAAATCATCATCATAAATAATAGTATAATAGTAACCATAACCGAATTTAATTTTCAGACATCTTTTCCATGAAATACAGAGGAAATACAAAAAGCATCGAAACTATTTGTGGGTACGAAACCATTTGGAACAGAATTACCCAATGGCTACTGAGAAAGAATTAAGTGATAATTCAGACAATTGTGCAATCTGTTGGGAAAAAATGGAAGCAGCAAGAAAATTGCCTTGTAGTCACCTCTTTCACAAGTAAGTGTTAATTGTAACTATTTCTAAAAAGTAGTTAATCTCACTCACCATATGACAAAATGTTATGTATTCACTTTTGTGAATCAATTTAAAGGTTTATATAAAGATCATTTTCCAAGATTGCAGAGGATAAGCCAGTTGATATGATAACTACTTCCACTACCATTTACTGAATATTGCATATTTCTTCCATTACTCCCTGTACCTATTTGAAATATTTTTGTTGGAAACAAAAACCCATTAAAACACTATTTATTTGATGACATCATGATATGGTTGTGAAGTTTTTTTTTGAAATAACTATGCTTGTTTACTATAATCTATTTTTATCATATATATCTGTGGTGTTTTGGATATTGTAGTAACATCATCTTAGCAAATTTTTTTTTAAAATTTCAGTACTTGCTTATTATCATGGCTGGAACAAGATACGTCATGTCCCACATGTAGAATGACTTTGAACATACAGAGCCCATCCACAAACAGTTTGCAACCGCCTGAAATACAAGCAGATCCTCAAGAGAATACTAGAAGGCCGTTCAATCACTTTTTTCACTTCGATGGTAAGCATAATTAAATAATGTTACATAAAATTATTTTGATTGATGTTTACATGAGGATGGTATTTGCTATTATCTCCAATGCCAATTTTTTATTATTAAGAACAATGCTAGAAATATTTTTTTGGTAGGGTTTTTCAGAACATATAATAAAAGATCCAAATATTGTTTTCTTTCGTTTTAATGCGGGTTTCTTAGAGAAAAGTCTAGCAAAAAATATTTTATTTAATAGACACACATTATGCAACTAGAATGTAATTTTTTTTATTATAATTTATTTTTTAATAGGTTCAAGATATGTATCATGGTTGCCCAGCTTCTCTGTTGAAGTAAGTCATGTACAAGGCATCCGTCAAAACCACATAGCGGCTTCTAATTCACAATTAGATGCAATGGCCAGACAAGTTCAAACACTATTTCCCCACATTCCTATTCCAACTATAATCGAAGATCTACGAGTAACTCGATCTGTGGAACTAACAATTGAAAATGTACTTGATGGCAGATTAGTTGCGCCGCCTATGTTCAGAGATTTGGATATTGATCAACCTGTGAACAGGAATCCATTATCAGTATTACAATTTGACAATCCAGAACCAAGTAACAGAAATTGGGACGATTTTAATACTGATACTGTTGAACCGTAAGTATTCAGACATTTATACTAATTCCTTTTAATCATCACTGTTCTGAAACTTTTCTGAAGTTTTTTCAGTTGTACCATAGTTTACTGATTGGTTGAATAAATAAAAATTGAGTCTGGATGCATTTTTGAAATTCATACTCGGTACACTATTCACTACTATTGCTATAGTCTGGGCTTTCAATATATATAGTTATATATATATATAGTCTTCAATAGATTTATATCCAACTCTAATACCAAACAGTGTAATTGTGGCTGTTAGTGTAGTAGTAGTAAACTTTATAGAAAGAAAGCATAGACTGACACTTAAAAACTTGTTAAGTATATATAGTATATATATGTCAACTAACTAAAATAGTTCAGTTATTATTTAGTTCTAGACTAGCTGAAAAAATATTATGTTGCTGATTTATTTATCTTTAATTTATATTACATAACAATAACACTGAAATTTAGTACGAAATACAGCTGTACTTATTTTTTTCAGGGAAGATTCCATTCCATTAGGCAGCCGTTTTTCTAAATCTTCGAGAGAACGCGAGAAGATCCTCCATAAAAGAAAGGAGCACATGATTCAGCAAGCCAGAAAGAAATATATTGAAAAACAGAAGGCAGCGGCGGCCGTAAAGTCACAACTTCAAAGTTGAAGAGAATTTTTTTATATTTTGAAGGAAACTAATGAAATATTCAGTTTAAAATGTGTTTGATAATCATTCGTCATTGGAATTATCTTAGAAAATCGCAACAAAAATGAATTTTTGCATCAACATTGAAAAGGTCTAACTCGTTTGATATTCGGATTTGTATAATTCAGAATTCTATTGTTTTCCTATTATGTGTCTAAAATTGTGCCTAAATTAATAAAAGTCAGTTATTCACATTTAAAAACTATGTTATGCAAAGAAAATAATAGTTACAAAAATAAAACAAATTGATTATCTTGTAATTTGTTAGTCAGGTCTGAATTTTTTGGTACAACAGCCATATTGGAACATTTTTTAATATAATAACTCCTCTAAACTGTAGTTTTAGTTGGCATTACATCTTGTGTCTGTCGTTTTGAGGTCCAGCAGTAATTTTTCTTGATCTTCATGATGAAAATATCTTGGTAACTGCACCCTACAAGCTCATTACTAGAGCGGAAACAATAACTAAGGATCGATTTCACACTTTCTAGACATTTTAACCAGCAATACACTATTAAATTTAAAATGAAACTTAATAAAATATCAAAAATAAGTATTAATAAAATAGAAACAATCGACACTGTAACCTATTGTGAACTCTCTTCGATAGTGTTCGGTTTATGTATGTTAAAGCTCTTAAAATAGTATTTGAAGCAGCTTTAGAGAGGTTAATTATATAATTAATTGATAAATAATCATATATTCCAGTGTTCCACCCTCTTCCACTGAATCTAGAGTCGCATGCAATTTTTTATTTTCATATTTGTTTATTTCAAGTGAAAGTGTCCTGTCAGGAACCTTGTGAGAATTGTAGGTTATTCTAACTTAGATAGTGGATAAGGTTCTAATTAAAAAAGCTTATTTGAGTAAAATATTTCAGTACAGAAATGTTGGGTGATGGAAACGAACTAAAGTCAGTTCTGGATTTGAGGTACCAAAAACTATCTATGCGTGGTAGTACATTTTTCATGGTTGATGTGGATTAAGAATTTACAAATTATAAAACACACTAAAAAAGTATGTGAGCTCAATTAATGGGAAAACGAGATAGAAATATATGACATACTAAACATCACCATCCTTAGGAAAATATTTATTTTTCCGATGAGTTTTGCTTTTTTTATATCTTTTATTTTCACTAAGTGTGTATCTTTTTTATATAAATGTGCTCCTGGTTTGCCATTGTGGATTTTCACATTTTTTATCTTTTGTTTATGAATAAAAAAACTGAAACATATGAAGTTTTATATATTGAACTACATCTTATTCATTCAATTTCATTATGTCAACAGATCCACCAATGTCTATGAACTTATTCGAAATAAGCCTTTACTCACCATAACTAGGGGAATATATAATAACACTTCTTACTAAAGATGTCTCAGAATATGTTCATGTTTAAACATCCACGCCAAAAGTGTAGTTTCAAGTATAAAATTATTCAGATTTAGGATTTATTTATATTCATAATTAAGTAAAAAATTTATTCAATGTGTTTCTTATATTTTTTTAATATCAAATATATATTTATTTTGGTGTTACTGGCGCATTTGCTATATTCGACAGACAGAACACATACTAACATTGAAAATGGCACTGTTACATTAATATATTTGTTTAAATAATTTTTGTATGTACCACGGACAATTCATTGAAAATATTTATAATGCCCTTTTAATTAGCATTCGCATTTAATTTTTGCTTTATGCTACTTAATTATATAATAGAGCACAATTTATAAAAATGGGCATATTATATTTAGATGTAAAAATTTTCAATAAATTTTGTTTACGTTACACTATTTTCATTCTATTAGATAATGGAAATCTTAATTTATTTCAGCATTTAAAAATGATATATTAACCATTGTTACTTAATTTTACAGTTTCTATACGAGGCGTACAAAAGTAGGTCAAAAAGTAAACCACATATTCTGGTATATTAGCATTCTAATGTATGTTATCACAAGAAAAAATACTGCCCATTGAAATAACAAAATGGAATATCATGAGATGTGATGATTTTAATGTGCAAAATGATCGCCTCACAACTAGTAATAAAGAACCTAAATCGGTGAATGTAAATTATAATGGCTATATTTTGATTCCACACTCAGAAAAAAGATATCCCTCAAACAAAATTTTGAAATTGAACTGTAAGGGTGAAATGAGACAAATCACAAGAAAAAAGTTTATCAATGTAATAATATTGAAAGTGTATAATAGACTTAGAGAATGAGAGATGGAGCAATCAAAACCAAACTTCAGTTTAACGTGCCTCGGCAGTGCTAGTAATTAGCACACGAAAACAATCATATGTTACATAAAGTACTGTTACAAAATCTATTACAATACATAAATTAATTAATTTTCTCATACAGCTTGATGACTTGAGAAACTCTAGGTTTTTTTTCATTTCTCTCAGGCAGTTAAGTGTCACCTTGAGGTTGGTTTTCATATCAAACTGCTGGTATGCGCTAGGATATTCTCTGCAATCAGTGAGGATTTGCTTAACAGACACAGGAACTTGACAACTTTGGCAGATAGGAAGGACATCAAATAACCGCGAGTAAGTTTTGTATGGTTGATGCGGACTCTTATTATCACAGCTTTTCTCCTACCTAAAAAGTTTAGGGGCAGGATTTCGCTATTAATATAATCCTCATACAAATATTGGGTATACAATTGTGGAGCTGCACATTCATTATTGCCAAAATTTTTCAGAGACAACAAGGAAACTTCCGCTCCATTGAAATATTACAAGCAAGTTGATTTACCATATATGTCTTTAACCTTAAGATAAAAGACGACACCTCGCACTGAAGAAATTTAATTGTGCCATATTTGGAAGCCAACTAGTCCACAGGAAGCAAACTATTTTATGGAATTAGATATATTTTTTAAAAATATTTCTACATTCTAGTACCAATTTAAGAAGGCGGATTACATGTTCACTTTTGCTATCTGAAAACTGTAAAAAACATACTATTTTTGATTAAGCATAAAAAAGAGCAAAAAGTCTTTCAAAATTTGGTATTTCCTCTTTGAAACCAGTGTAATGCGAAGTTTGTTTGGGGTAATGGGTTCATAATGTACAGCTTGGTGTATCCCAGAATACATGGTTCATTTTGTAACCTACTTGTTTGTTACGCTATGATTACATGACATAATTTACTTTAAAAGTAACCCAATAATGACTTTTAACTAAATACACAAAAGAGTTTGCAATACGAATAACTATTTTATTTGTTTTATTGTCCTAATAATTTAACAATTTGTTTACTTATTTGATTTACACCCTACTCTTACTCAAATAATGACACATAATCATCTCCCATTAGCTAATTTATTACTCATTATTCAAGAACTTCAAAACATTGCTTCTAGAATACAAATAAACCTTGAAACTAAACTACAAGAGAAGTATTTACGGATTCTTATAAGAATACCTTGTTTTTAAATCCATTTTTCAATGATTTTTTCCTTTCTTGTCAAAAATTTCAGGCTCAAAATATTTTTGACCAGTTGGCCTAAATAGAATAGATTTTTTTTGTTTTTTGTTACTATGGATTTAAATGTTATTATGATTTTATGTTTGTATTATCTCAAAAAACAGTGTAAGAGGCTAAGCATAGTTGAAAGGTAGACTTATGGTTAAGTGTAAATCTGGTAATTGGAGTAGAGAACAGAGTAGTCTCTATCTCATGTATACATCATGCTCAAAACATATCAAAAATTAGGACAAAGTGATTTTTATTAATATGACATGATTATTTCGCGCATTTCAGATTTAATTGTATGTTACCTCTAAAAGACAAACTAATTGAAAACATTTTAAAGCAGGTTTTATTTTTGGCGATTGTTAAGAATATGACAGCAGTAACATTTTTTGAAGGTTTATTTGAAACACATATATCAACTATTATGAAATAATGTAACAAAATAGATTTTTAAAGCTTATAAAAATGAAATCAATCCAAATAATTTTGTTAATTTTGAAAATAATTTAGTTAATGCAAAATGAATAATTTATAACTACACAGTCGAGTCAGTCCTTTTGTATTAGAATTTTTAGAGTAACTAGATACATTTTTCTATATAGGAAAATTGTAATTGCAATGCAAAACTATGTGTGCCAGATATTGACGGCCAAATTTATGTATCTTGTATATTATTCCTAGCTTTAAATATTTTACCAAAACATTCTATTGATGTACTGCGTATTGTAGATATGACAATATATATATATAATAAATAAGTTTGACATTTTTTCTACACAAATCCTAATCAAAGCTCAACCAAAATCAGTAAGTATGATGCAACAAGTAAATTATTGGCAATAATAATCTTTAAATATATATGGTCAAAGAGGGGAAGTTCGGTATTCCAAATGAACAGCTGACTAAATCCTTCATTCAACAAAGATGTTCAACTAAAACTTCTATCTAAACAGGTTGTGCAGGTATGAGAGGTTGATTTTCTGTCTATTAATATTAACAAACCCAATGGTTAATGTGATATTTCTTTTTACCAATCTGTTTCCTCTAGAATTTTCCTTAAAATGCAAACTATTCTGTATGACTTCATTTCTAAATCATAACAAATTTTTTCTCTTCACCTATTATTTTGTAAATTACTCAAGTTTCAGATCATCATGTTTTTTTTTGTTTATTATGCTAAATCTTGGTATATTCCAGTTTCTCTACTGTAAATTAAGTAAAATAAAATTGTTTATCTCTGAAAGTTGCACAATTGTAAAATAAATCAGCATAATACCATGTACAATGACCAAAGCAGTTTTGTGTAAATATGTATTAAATAATGTATATATTACTTTTACTTTAAAAATTAAATAGAAAACTACAAAATCATATTTTGTTTATATCAAAACATAATATCTCACACATAATATGTAATAATTTTGTTAAGAAACAACTAATTCTTTACAGATGGGTTTAGGTCAATGAAATATTGATGAGCCATTGCATCATCTGCAGACATCCTACCCATTGGATTGCATACTAGCAGCTTTTGAAGAAGATCTCTACCCCTATTTCCTAATTTAGGTACTACCTGAAAAATGAATATAATTTTGACATAATTTTTTTTTCAAATAGTAATTTTATTTACCTGAGATATACTCATATTAGGCTGATAAATTGGAAATGGCTTGTAATCAGGTAACTGAGACATTCCATTCCACGTGTCTTCTGTTGGAGTACCTAATAATTTGAATATTCTTCTTAGTTGATCATCCACATCTGATCCAGGAAATAGTGGTCTCCCTATAATAAAATCATGATTTCTGGTATACAACAAATCATACAGAACACACCTGCATTGGCCAATTCAGCAAATATACATCCAGCAGACCACATATCAATAGATGTGGTATAAAGTTTAGCCCCATAAAGTACATCTGGGGGACGATACCACAAAGTGACAACTTCTGCCGAATAACATTTTACTGGAATACCAAATGCTCTTGCTAGACCAAAATCAGCAAGCTTAAGCTCACCGTTTTTATTGATTAGTAAATTTTGGGGCTTCAAATCTCTATGAAGTACATTATGGCTATGACAAAAAGCTAAGCCTCGTAATAATTGGTACATGAAAGATTTCACTACATCTAGATCAATATCACCATTTAAACTATCAAAGTACTTTTTTAAATCTTGGTCACAATGTTCAAAAACTAGGGTGAGTTTTTTATCACTGTGTAACACATCGTAAAGTCTTACAATGTTTTTGTGCTTAAGTTCTTTCAACAAACAAATTTCACGAAGGGCGGAGGATGGGACTCCCTCATCATCGTCATCAAGTCGAACCCTTTTCAAAGCGACTATTTCAAGAGTTTCTCTATTTTTGGCTTTGAATACAGTTCCATATGTGCCTTCGCCTATTTTCTCGAGCTTCTCGTATTTTTGCATAACTTAAGACATAAGCAAAAAATATTTATAAACGACTTAATTCTTCTACTTTTTCTCAATTCTTCTATTTTTATCGCAGCGAAGCTCGGCAGATTTGTCGTTTAGTTTAACGTAATTATAGTTATATGAAACATAGATAACATTGGATTTACAGTGAGCGCGAAATAATTTTCTGTACCTCAAAATTTTCTTAGTCAAGAGAACAATTAATTATCATTATAATGTTTAAAAAATATACTACATCATTCAGTAGATGTCAAGAAAATATTTAAAAGGTTCCTAACTTATCGGTAAAATTTAACAATTGCTTCGTGCCAACTGTCTAATATATCATCTAAATGCTACGCCATTGTGTGTCAGATTAACGATCGTCTTCGTTGCGCTACCAGTGAAAAAGTAAACTAATCATCGAAGAATATAATTTCCGAAGTTACTCGAATTCTACTACAGTTTTTATATTAATTACATTTTCATTTAATAAGATGGCTGATACTAAAAAGTAAGTATACAATTTTCATATACTTCACTGTGATTTTGAACAGAAATGTACATTGTCATCATGGTGGAAGTGGAAGTTTTTATTTTATTTTTAACATATTTTTTATAGAATCTAATTCTCATATATAAATCCAATTAATAATTAAGAAAAATGTTATTTTTAATTTTTCAAATGATGAATCACTAGATATTTTCAGTGTTCTAGAATGTTTTAAAAAATTTTGCAATTAATTTATAGCCCAGAAGATTTAGCTACTGCGATTCTTCGCAAAAAGGATCGTCCAAACAGACTTCTTGTAGAGGAAGCAGTAAATGATGACAATTCTGTTGTGGCTTTATCTCAAGTAAAAATGGATGAACTACAACTTTTTAGAGGAGACACAGTTCTACTTAAAGGCAAACGAAGAAAAGAAACGGTCTGCATAGTTCTTTCTGATGATTCGTGTAGTGATGAAAAGATTCGCATGAATAGAAATGTTAGAAATAATTTAAGAGTTAGGCTTTCTGATGTTGTTTCCATACAGCCTTGCCCAGATGTCAAGTATGGGAGAAGAATACATGTGCTTCCTATAGATGATACTGTTGAAGGACTTACAGGGTAAGTTATAATCTATATACACTTGATATTGTTCCTTCTGTACTAACTCTTGAAATTACAACACTTTATAGCATGGATGTCATAAATGATAAGCTAACATAGAAATCATATTTTTCATTTCACTTCCTATAACACATAAATTACTGTTAGATTTTTATATATTTATTTTTGTATTGTATGCAATAGATTAAAAGGTTGTATTCATTGTAGAAACAGGCAAAGTAAAAATATTGAAACAGTTATTTTCATAGATGTTTCCTCTATTTAGGTCATTGTTTTTCTTACCTCTTTCAGAAATTTGTTTGAGGTATATCTTAAACCATACTTTCTTGAAGCATATAGACCGATCCACAAAGATGATGTTTTTGTTGTACGGGGTGGCATGAGAGCTGTTGAATTTAAAGTAGTAGAAACTGATCCCGCACCTTATTGCATAGTTGCACCTGATACTGTGATTCATTGTGATGGTGATCCTATTAAACGTGAAGAGGAAGAAGAAGCCCTTAATGCTGTTGGTTATGATGATATTGGGGGCTGCAGAAAACAATTGGCACAGATTAAAGAAATGGTTGAATTGCCTCTGAGACATCCCAGCCTTTTTAAGGTATAAGTTGTTAATGATAGTTTCGTCTTAAAAACTGATCTTTCAACAAAAAATTTTATTTTTTCAAGGCAATTGGTGTTAAGCCACCACGTGGTATTCTGTTGTATGGTCCCCCAGGTACTGGCAAAACTCTTATAGCTCGTGCAGTAGCTAATGAAACTGGCGCATTTTTCTTCTTAATTAATGGCCCTGAAATTATGAGCAAACTTGCAGGAGAATCTGAAAGTAATCTTCGTAAGGCTTTTGAGGAAGCAGATAAAAATTCTCCTGCTATTATATTTATTGATGAATTGGATGCTATTGCACCCAAAAGAGAGAAGACACATGGAGAAGTAATTTTCTTTTTTATTTCTGAACTGTGATTCAAATTTATGTGTAATTTTACTTTCATAGGTGGAACGTAGGATAGTATCTCAACTTTTAACACTAATGGATGGAATGAAAAAAAGTTCTCATGTAATAGTAATGGCAGCTACAAATAGGCCAAATTCCATCGATCCGGCCTTGCGTAGGTTTGGCAGATTTGACAGAGAAATTGATATTGGAATTCCTGATGCCACTGGTAGATTGGAAGTTTTACGTATTCATACAAAAAATATGAAATTAGCTGATGATGTAGATTTGGAACAAATAGCAGCAGAAACTCATGGTCATGTAGGTAAGTACTAATGTTAGCTTCTCTTTTTCATTAAGCATAATTCTTACTTCCATTTGTGTTTAGGAGCGGATTTAGCTTCTTTATGTTCCGAAGCAGCTCTACAACAAATAAGAGAAAAAATGGATTTAATAGATCTGGAAGATGACCAAATTGATGCAGAAGTTCTAAACTCTTTAGCTGTTACAATGGAAAACTTCCGCTATGCCATGACCAAGAGCAGTCCTAGTGCATTACGTGAAACTGTTGTTGAAGTACCTAATGTTACATGGGACGATATTGGTGGATTGGCAAATGTTAAAAAAGAATTGCAAGAACTAGTACAGTATCCAGTAGAGCATCCAGATAAATTTCTTAAATTTGGTATGCAACCATCTAGAGGAGTGTTGTTCTATGGACCACCAGGTTGTGGTAAAACCTTGTTGGCAAAAGCAATTGCAAATGAATGTCAGGCTAATTTTATTTCCATCAAAGGTCCAGAGTTATTAACTATGTGGTTTGGCGAGTCTGAGGCAAATGTTAGAGATATATTTGATAAGGTATGTAGTTAATTATATAGATTTACCATTTCTATTCATTAACTTTTCAATTACTTCAGGCTAGATCAGCAGCTCCTTGTGTATTATTCTTTGATGAGTTAGATTCCATTGCCAAATCGAGAGGAGGAAATGTCGGTGATGCGGGTGGTGCAGCAGATAGGGTGATCAATCAAATTTTAACAGAAATGGATGGTATGGGAGCTAAGAAAAATGTATTTATTATTGGTGCTACAAATCGACCAGGTAAAAATAAAATAATAAACATTCTATATTGGTACAAACAAATGACCATTGGCCAAGGTCCTTCAGTGTGTGATACTTGAATCATGCAATATAATAGTCTCAATATTGATAAAAATAACATTAGTGTATATCTACATACAATTGGTCAAAGTTATTAACCTATCTTTGAGTGGGTGTACTTTTGTGAATTACGCTTGGGCTTATTGATATCTCACTTTTGTTGTGTGTCCTATGGTTTTTATCTCTGCTGTCTAGAGATTTCCAAACAGGGTTTTATTGCTGATTGGTATATTATAATGCATTACTAAAGTATTAGTCTACAGATCCTTTTGTATATGTGAAGTTCAGTCAGCTCACATAAGATTTCGTCTACTACTTAGCTCCACATACTGGGGATGCGACTCCCTCTTGTGGACATCCCCTATTAGCAGTAATTGAAATGGTGTCTTGCCCTACTTTTATTTCTGCTGTACTAGTAGATTGTAGCTGTGCCATCCATCTGGAGGTTGTCCTAACTACTCCTCTCGAGTACATTTCCTTTGTCAATTGTACCAGTGCAGTATCCATAGATTTGCCCGTTTGGTATGTGAATTGATCTTGATGGAGAGGTTTTCACATCAGAATCTCTGATCTAATGTAGTTATCGACAGCTTTGCATAATTTTAAGTAGAAACGAGGTGAGGCTGATTGGTTTGAAGGTGTCCTTTTTCTCCTGCTTCTTTTTCTGGCAGTACTCCACTAGTCTTTGCAGTTCTGGTGGAGGTGTAGGTCCGTTCTTATTGAAATAGCAGGGGACTATGACTATTTCTTGAAGTTTTTTTTCTCGTACTCAAGGTATGCTCAAAATTGGTATGAGGTCTCTGTTCAAAAATTCTGAAAGACAAAGGTGATTGATGTAGTTTCTTACCATGATACATCATCTCGTTATACTACCGATGTTTCATATATTACCTTGGTGTTTTTACAGGTCCTTAGACATGTTCCCTGTAGACCCAGAATTCCTGGATTAGAACTACGCTAAGGTTTTCTTTAGTGAACGATCGGGCAATGACTGCTTATGCCCCTTTTGTGTGGTGAGCATTCACTTGAGCTATTTTGATGCCCTCCATTCAACCTTAAATTCATTCGTTCGATTCACTAAGGGTGTGTTCTCCTACGGCAGTATCTTTTGCTTGTGCATTCTATTTCCATTGGGGCCCCGAGATTAATTCTCTTTAGCCCAGACTTTCGATGTGAAGGTGAGCTGTGCTCACCACATCTTATCGTCTTCAATGCCTTCACTAGTAGTGCTGAGAGTGGTTTTGTTTTCATCCTTCTTCTTTAGGCCGTGAATTGGTATTTCCCCAAACCTATAATAGATGGTGTAACCATTGTCCTTGATGGTCAGGTAAGATTGTTCGTCTATACCGACTCCTAAGAGCTGACCAAAGTAATACAACTGCTCAGAATATTTTGAAACTAACCAGCATTATTTTAAAGTACAAACAGCTAAGGGAATAATTCCCAAGGGCAATATCAAATGAAATTTTGTGAAATAATAATGTAAATACAAAACGGAAATAAATATTTTTGAAAAACATGTGTTACAATTAAATTTTAGACATATTGTAAATATAACCTGTCCACCATCAAAAATTGATCATGTGGAAAATGAAAATCTGAGCAATCTGGTATGGAATCAGTCTTCCAAAAATGAACCCCTTCTGGATTAATGAAAAATTATTAAAAAAATAATTATTTGGAAATCACATGATTGAATTATTCCTACAATTCTTTCACTTTTGTCAAGTTTGAGGAAATTTTGATATATAAAGATTGATATTGTTCATTTAATAGAGGTGCATTATTTTATTTGAGTCTTTACTAAGATATTGTTCGTAATTTTATATTTTGTTAATTATCTTGGCAAGTTTATTTTGGAATTTATTTTTTAGAATGTGTAGATTATTTACCAGACATTCTAAAATGGCAACAATTTTTTATTGTCTATTTAATTCAACATTCTATCTTTTAATAATTCTCATTCATATACTTAACATACATCTTTATTATTTTTTTATACTGATCAGTTCCATATTAATAAGTAAGAATGAAAGAAATACAGTGAACCAGTCAGTATGTTCTGCAAAATATTGTCCGATACCATTTTTCTAAAATTGAAGCTACATCTGCAATCAATCTTAGGGTATTTGTTGACATAAATATTTTCAACCCATTGTGAACTTATCAAATCCAATATCAGGGTTTTTAAAATTAGACTTGTCATATGTCTTATGCATTAAGTTTTTTCTATTGTCATATATTTTTTTACAGATATCATTGATCCAGCTATATTACGTCCAGGTCGTTTGGATCAGTTGATTTATATTCCTCTCCCCGATGAAAAGTCTCGAGAGGCAATTTTCAAAGCGAATTTAAGGAAATCACCAGTAGCCAAAGATGTTGATCTCACTTATATCGCCAAAGTTACTCATGGTTTTTCTGGTGCTGATTTAACAGAAATCTGCCAGAGAGCTTGCAAACTTGCAATTCGGCAAAGTATTGAAACAGAAATTAAGCGAGAAAGGGAAAGAGCTTCAAATCCCAACGTTGCAATGGACGTAAGTATAATCGGTAATTGTATAAGCATCTGAACATTCATGAGCTCGTATATTTACTGTTTGTTATAGCTGGATGATGACGATCCAGTTCCAGAAATCACACGGGCCCATTTTGAAGAAGCAATGCGTTTTGCTAGACGTTCGGTCTCTGACAACGACATAAGAAAATATGAAATGTTCGCGCAGACCTTGCAACAATCTCGAGGATTCGGTACGAATTTCCGTTTTCCATCGGCGGCAAGCGGTGGACCCGCCGCTCCTGGAGCTACGGGAGGTGATCAGGCTAATTTCCAAGATGATCCTGAAGATGACCTTTATAGTTAGATATTTGGAATGGGGTCAATAAGCACCAATTTTCAAGTGTTTTTTGTATTTATTTACAGTAATTCCTCAGTTTGGTAACAATACTTCATTGTTATATCATGTTGTTTAATACAATAGTTTTGAAATATAACTAAAAGTTTGTCTAATTATTTATTTTTTTCCACCTTTGGTATACTAAAATTTCATCCAATATTTTCAGTAATTACTCCAGGAAGATCAATAATATTCCCTTTAGTAAATATATTTTTAAGGAACCTAAGGTTTAGTATGCTGTTGGCGTTAAAAAAAACAAGTTCGAAAGTTTTGTTTATTATTAACACAAAAGAAATCAATTTCAAAAAGTATTTATTTTTATTAAATTTTCTTAGTAACAAAAAGCTTTTTCCAATACTACTTAAATTTCATATTCTGATAGACATTGAATGTAAAATTGATATCTCCTTCTGATTGCACACCTTCTGGAACAGAGTCATCTCTAAAATCAAATAAAAATCAATTTTAGTCCAACATTCTTTGTTAAGTACTTACTTCACTTCTTCCATGTCACTTGGCAATTCAGGGAAAAATGTATCACAATCAAATTCTTTCAAAATTTTAGTTAGATAAAGACGATAAAAATTTTCACATTCTACAGCTTCCTAAAATTGTTAATTTTATTTTTTTTAATCAAACTTCCTTTTAATGAACTGCTATTATACTAAATTGGTTTGGTTGGCCTTAATCTCATGAAACTACATATGTAATATCGTCGATAAATTGTAAAAGTAAACAAAATTTTATTATTGAGTGCAACAGATTTATCATCACAGGTATGTAAAATGAAATGATTAATTAAATGAAAAAACTTCAAACACTAGTTTAAGGTGAGCAGTTGGGATTTATGAAATCATTGATGATAAACACTACTCCAACTCACAATTACAATGTCCTTAAAGCCTTTCACTGGATCACATGGCTCAATAGACCAAACAATCTGAGTGTTTATGTAGTTAAAAATTGGAAGTTATTTTATTGGTTGTTATACATACATTATATCTAAATACATCTCGATAAAAAATGATTTTAATATCAATTTACAAAAGAGCAGAGTTAAAATTTCCAGATTATGAGCAAATCAAACTACAGAAGTTCATTTAATTGAGGGAAAAAGAATAAAATCATTTTTAGGCTATCTAAGAACCTAATTCTGTTCTTAAAAAAGTGAAATTATCATCAATGTGGAAAAGTGGAAAAGATCAATTTTTAATGTGAACTAAGAGCGTATGAAATAGCTTCATAGACTGGAGATAAACTGTTTTTACTAGTTGTCTTTTAGTATCTGAAGTTAATAACTTAGTGAGAGTACCAACAAGCATCAATAGAAAAGACCCAATGTACTAATTTTAATTAGACAAAATCTGTGAAGATCCTACTATTCATGGTTTACCTTATAAACCTGACTTCCACCTATAACCCAAATTCTTTCATAAATATTTTTAAATTCAGGTCCTTCTAATGTGTCTAAACAGGAACGAAAACTTTTAAAGACATATACATCACCATAATCCCTTAGATTTAAATCCGAGCGAGACAATATAAAATTGATTCGACCTTTCAATGGTTTATATTTCTTATGAATCGAATTCCAAGTATTATGTCCCATGATAACAATATTCTTTTTACATGGATCTCGTGTGGTGGTGGTCATTTTAGTGAAATACTCCATTTCTGTTCTTTAAATACAAAAACATCAATGAAAATGATGTAGAAAAATTCTGATATAGAATTGTTTAAAATTAGTTTGTATTTTACTTACTTTAATTTCCATGGTAAATTATTGTTTTTACCAATTCCCATATTTTCGCAAGCTGCAGCTATTACATTTAACTTTAGCGCCATAGCAACGCTTTTACTTTAACTTAACCTAACTTGCTGAATGTTTTTGGTAATAATGCTTCTTCGTTTTATTGGCCTTATTCTAAGATTGACACCTAGCAAAATACATATCACGTTCATTGATAAAATCATTTATACCCTAGCCGATAGGCTCTTTTGTTTGTTTTTTTTTTCAAAAGAAACCCTCTGTATATGGTAATTTCATTTATGTAAAACTCCTATATGGACAGTTGGTATGGGAAAAACCGTCCCAACGTTACGGTACCGACAATATTCATTTTCTTTCTCGTTCAAGACACTTTATATATACTGCGCATGCTTGAGAATGCGCAAATCCGAGCTAGAGCCTCGGTGGATAGAGAAACCGTTATCATTCTGTCTTTCTTAGTCGGAACAGCTTCCACGTATAGAAATTGTCCATATAGTAGTATTACATATATAGTGTAATTTATATAAATTACGATGTTGATAATCATAGAAAAACCCACAAAACTAAAGCAATCAAAATCAAAGTTTTTAAACGAAATTTAAATTTAAAATTTTCACAACTTTCTGAAACTAATAAAAATCTTTTTTTAGTCAGAGTCCGCAATCAGCTGATCAATCTGACCCAGAATCAAACTAAACAACAATCGACTGTATGTGTCTTTTAAGACGAGCCAAACCCAACAAATTCCTTCCCGTTCCATTAGAGCAACTTCTGAATGATAAACCAGCATTTATTTACCAGAAGTGGTTCAAGAAATCAGGGAAACCAATCGTAGAATACGAATAATTCTCCACCACGACAATGCGAGCTCTCACACATCAGTTCAAAGAAAAACGTTTTTGACCAGTCAAAACATTGAACTGATGAGTGATCCGCTATATGGTTGTTGGGTGGCACCCAGTGATTTCTTCTTATTCCCACAGATCAAAAATAAATTTCGTTTTCTACACCTAAATCACATATTTTGAAGGTACCTCAATCGAAATGGAAGCCATATCCAATTATATATATTTGTTTTTATTTGTCTGTTTCAAAACTTAAGTAACAACCCTCGTACTGTTTGGCTCTGATTACCGATTTATGTACAATTAAAAAACAGAAATCTTCAACTGGAAATATTTTGATTTTATAAATAATTTTTATTATATAAGTAACTACTAAATTTTGTTGGTATTGAGTTTTTCCTAAGCTACCAGGTTTTTACACCTGGGTATTTTTTTCTCATAAAATTTGCTGCAATTGCACTTCCCTTTTGATTTAGTTTGATTAATTGTCATGATTTGCAAATATTTTAGTTTTTTAAGAACTTTTATAAAAATATATAATACTAATATATAAATTAATAATAAGAGAATAATCAGAATAATTTATTTGAACATTTGTTGTTCTGATTTGAAAAAATTCATTATTAAATTTGAAAAGAAACTTCACATTCACTGTGTAATAAACTTTTTTCTAATTTTGCCTTGAAAATGGAACCAATTTTAGTAAAAGATATTCTTGAATTAACTAGGTGATAAAAACTGTCACCCAAAGATGCTGTAGTGTATGTTTCATTTTTGTTTATTCTCGTTGTAGGAAAGTTTGTAATAATCACCTAGAAGAAAAAACACTTTTAGAAGATACTATTTGGTTAAGCAGCTACAAAAAGTTTTACGTTTTTCCAAAATTACAAAACCGATACTTACAATCACATTGTACTTATCAGCCAAATATGACATTTGTTTAAAAAACTCATTGATAGCTTCAAATCTTTCTCTAACTTCTAAACATCTCAAAACAAATGTAATGCTATTGACAACTATCAATGAAACCTAAAAATATTCAATATTAAAATTACAAAATTATGTTGCCAATAAAATGCTTCTTCTCTCAAACATAGATTTAATAACAATTATATTAGTCTGTAGAAATATTTTTTTAGTATAATAATGAGTTTTCATTATTGTCTGCCATATATTATGAGCCCCTCAATCGAGTATGTAGAAAGTGTCATTATCATAATTACTTAATTTGACATTTTTGAGTTTTTTATATTTTATCAGGAAAATGTGACAATAAATGAAATGCACGTCTTCAGAATCTGTTGAAATAGCTAAATTCCAGTATTAAAACAATTATTCCAATAAAATCCCTCATATCATGTTGTTTTTTCAAATCTATCAATAAATAGTGAGGATATAAATAATGCTTTTTTGTTACATAAAACATAAATTATATTTATGCTTTCAGAGAAAAGATTAGAATAGAATTTGCGGTCTTAGTAATTTCTCTCAAATTACAATACCTTGGCAGTAAACTTCTGAGCTCAACACATAAGAATTTTCTAATCCTAGAATTAGAGGTGTCTCTTCTATTTATAGATTTATTGTCAAAACATTACACAAAGAAGTGATTTTTCATATTAAGTTCATACATATGGACATTTTAATATTTGTTATTTGGGCATTTATATCCTAATTTCTAATTTTGATTTTTTCAATGAATATAAAGACAAATTAGTTCATATACTTACATTTTTTCCCTGCAAAAATAATTCCAATTCAAAAATGCATCCCATTAATTGTGTGAAATTATTAACTTTTGTATAATATATATGTTTCAAAATAGAATTAACATTAAACTTGCCTACATCTAAATATTTTTTAGTAAAGTCGGAAGCGAGATCTGAAAAAAAAAATAATAATTTTACAGTAATGTGTATTGGTTTATATACTACCTTTTACTTTTTCAATGGAAAAATTACCAGTTGTGTCTATATAAAAGGCCTCTTTTTCTAATCCACCCAAATTTCTAGGTAACTGAACTGATATGCAAAAACGTAAACTAAAATTGAGAAAACTTAGTATTTGGAACTTGGTTGAATGAAGTATTCACCATATTATAGTAGTGGATTCAGAATAACCAGTAAATTCAATAATCCTTTTTGGAATGAGTACATTTTTTAAAATACTATCCAAATTTTCTAAATAGCTTAACAGGCAATAATTTGAAAGTTCCTCCTTATAAATATCGAAAGCAGATTTATAAGTATTTTTATTCACAACATTTTTTGTTAGATTCTGAAAATTATGAAATGAATGCAAAAATAAAAATTTCTTGTGCCCATTCATTTTGGTTAAATTATGACAAAAACATTACTTATTGTCAAGCAACCTGCAAGGATACTAAACGTACTAGTATTTAAATATTTAATAATTGAAAAAATTGGAACAGATTATTGCAATGTATGAGTGGTTATCGCCTAACATAAAATTATAACTCAAATACCAAACAAATAGTAATCATATATTGAGGTTAGGTTATGTCTAGATGGTTTATCTCATATATCAACCACATCCCACGCACCCCATCTACTAAACATAAATGTATACTTGAGGATCATTAAAAAATGAGTAGTATAGTATAATTTATAACTCTGTTTTATAGAATGAGAGAAATCTAAATTTGTTTACGACAGTCTCTAGTCTTGAAAATATGATTTGCATGAAAACATCTAAAACTAAAATTACATCGTCTGTGGTGTTGATAATTTGTGTCATTCATCTTTTGGAATTTCTTTTATTTGAACACGAAGGTAATCATTCTATTATATCTATTGTAATAATTGTAACTCTCTATTTTTCCTTTTCTTATAGTGGATGGTTGGAATAGAAACTCTGTAAGAAATATTAGTTATTACTTTACTGAAAATTTAGCAGAAGTAATTCCTAAACATTTTTGTAAAAGTAATATAAAGCTTTTAATTATTGTAACATCTGCAGTTTCAAACGTGAATGAAAGACAGGCTATAAGGGAGACATGGGGAAGTGAGAAAACAGTTCTTGGTCAAGATATTTCAATATTATTTTTTCTTGGTAATTCATTAGATCCATCCGTACAGGTAAATACAGGGTTCTAATGATTGATTTAAACATTGTTGAATAAATCCTCAAACATTATCTGCAATTATTATGCTTAAATATATTATAGGATGCAGTACTTGCGGAAAGCTACCAATATGATGATATTATTCAAGAAAAATTTATAGACTCTTACTATAATTTAACATTAAAATCTGCACTCGCTATGAAACTAATAGCACATAATTGTATTGGAAAGGCAGAGTATTTGTTAAAAATTGATGATGATATGTTTCTACAAACTACTAAATTGATGGAGATAATTATTGCTAGAAAAACATCTACAAATGTTTTGATAGGAAAAATGATATGTGATGCGAATCCAATTAAAGATCCCTTCAGTAAATGGTAAGCTTAAACTAATGTCTTCCCAATTAGGATTTGATTGTATTTTACACGTTACTGTAATGTGTTTAACATTACTTCAGTCTATTATATAAATATAGTCGTCTTATTAAAGTAAAACAAAGTTACAAGATGATTACTATAATTAAGTTTATTCTTGAATTACTTCTTTTTTTCACAAAACATTTAGTGTGTGACTAAATCTGATTGTAGGTATTGTCCATCATACATGTTTAACAAAACTTATTATCCCAATTTTTTATCTGGAACTGGGTATTTAATGTCAATGGATGTTACTAAAAGATTAATTGATGCAGCAATAAGGACACCTTTGATACATTTGGAGGATGTTTATTTGACAGGTGAATTTTGTTGAGCCTCACCAGGTATATAGAAAGTTGTATTGTAACGGTATAGGTATTTGAGGTAATGCTGATTAACTAGTTTACTAATACTCATAATTACAAAAATACATTCCTTGGCCCATCAAATCCAGCCAGAAGGATCAAATAGTGATAACTTGTGTTTATGGGTGTTAGTGTACTGTTAGTAAATAATGTGTTCAGTATGATAATAATTAATAATCATTGAAATGTAGAAAAGCTGTTTTAGGATATGCGAGTAATTGTAGATATTTTTCATTTATAGGTATTTGTGCTGAAAAAGCAGGTGTTTTTCCTGTGCATGATTCAAGATTCACAAGTATGTTATTAGATGATGAACCTTGTATCTACAAGGACCTTATTACCATGCATCAATTTCCACCAGAGAGAATGAGAGCTGCATTTAGTTCATTAAAGAATTCTAGTCATTTAGAAAAATGTAGCAGTTATGTGAAAATGTTTAATGTCCAGCAATGGATAATAAAAAATATATTTACCCCATTTGCAAGGTCAAAAAGGAAAAGAATTTGTGAATAGTCATAGGAATCTGAAACGTTTGAAAAAATAAAATGCAGCAAAAAGTGTATGTTAATTTTCTGAAGCAAATTTATTTTTTTATTATTGTTCTATGTATGAATTCAAATGAATTTCATGAAATTCAAATAAATTTTATAGTAAAAAACCAATTTTAGCCCATTTTTTCTTACTACATTTTTATTTGTTTTCAGGTTTTCTTCTAAATATTTTTGTGCATTGTGTAGTTGAAAATGTCTGAAATAAGTTTATTATAGTCATTATATCATTTGCAATCAGAAATAATGCCGTTACGTCAGTATTCAAATTTTCATCTAGACAACAACTAAGTAAATAGACGGGATGATCTGCTATTCACTGATTGCATATCTCACCATCAACATATTTACCATCCCCACAAATTTGTATGACACATCATGTCTTCTCAAAATCTTCGAGCCATAATCCATTGCTTCCAAATAAGTTTTTGATGTTGAGCTGTTAAGCAAATTTCTGCTCTTTAACTTACTTACGGTAACTTACCACTTACTGGAATGTTTTGAGTTTTACACTGCTTGATCCAATCCACGAGGCACCAACTCTTCCATGTCCTTCATAACACTCCGTTTCACTTGACTAAATCGACTGTGAAATTTCGTACTTCCCACACATATCTTTCAATTTCTGCATTTGGCATGTCGTTTATGAAAACATGTTTCGACTGTATTGTTCTAAGACGAAGGAAGGAACTGCTTATAAACAAATAAACTCACTTACACAGGTAGCAGAGGTATTGTATTCCTTATATCTATATTTACTTATATAAGTTCCTTATATCAAGGTTTCTCACTCTGAATATTTTGTCAAATGACATGATTTTTTTTTTTGAGTTTCGTCACGTAATAATTTCCTTTTTTTTCAGCTTTGTTGGATGTAGATGAATTAACTAGAAAGTTTGCTTGAGCCCTGTATAAGATTTACCATATTGCATTCTGATATTATTTTCATAGGTTTGCCAGGGAGCAGGCTCAATAAACTTAAATGCGAAAGTACAGGACATACCTAATTGCATAGTTCACAAAGTTTTCAATTGAGAGATATTTCAATCATTCAATAGAAATGCTGTAGTCTTTTTTATCACAATTTTATTCCAAAAATAAATACAAAACTGTCATAAACTTATTTAGAACATTCATATCAAAACCCAGAACACAAAAACATTTATTAACAATTAACGCTTCCTTTCATAAACTTTGCATGAATAGGGATTGTACTCTTGAGATTGCTAGTGGTCATATCAGTTCCTAAAATCAAATTTTAACGATTTTACTTGAATGTATTTATATACCAAGATAGTCTTTGCTGATTAGCTAGAACAGATATCCAATATATTTGGAATTGCAACAAATAGTCAAAATGTAAAAATATGCGCAAAGTCATAAAAATCTTAATAATTACTTTTAACCGAGAATTATGGTCTTAGAATTCTTTTATTTTAGAAATATTATCAAATCCATAAGATTCAAAAATCAATATACAATTTGACGCGTTAAATAAATATGAAGGTGTTGATTCTGGTTGCTATTCAAATTGTATGTCTTATAGATGTTTAAAATCACGTCATCAGGAACTAACCTATAAAATTCAACTTCATAACGCCTTAACCTAAAAAAATTAATGTCAGTCATAATCTAATAAATAAAAATTCCCAACAATTTGGTTAACAACAAGAATCAACACTTCATAGTATGTTATTTTTCACAATTCCCCTTGCCACACTTACGGAAGCATTTTCAATTGATCCTTTTACTAAATCCTGGTGAAAAATACACGCTGAAAGTATTCACATTCTACAGCATCCTAAAAATTATTATTTATATGAATGGTTATGGTCATTTAGCGCACCCTCTTGTATTGCTCAAATTTTAATTAAATGACAACTTAGAGAAGAAAGAAATGTATATTCACCTTGAATAGTTTCTGGCCTCCTATTACCCAAACTTTTTCATATTTATATTGAAAATTTCTTTTTTTCAATGTTGCGAAACAGGAATTCAGAGACCTGAATACACGTGCTCCAGCGTTTAGTATGTCATCATCTGTATGAGACACCACAAAAGTGATTCGATTTGGTAGCGGTCTACAATTTATTGGAAGTTTATGCCAAGTGGCAAGATCCATAATTACAACATTTTGTTTTCGAGGATCAAGAGTAAAGGTCGTCATTCTATGAAAATCCTCCACTTCAATCCTATAACGAAAACAAAAAGTTTACATATACATTTTTATATTGAAAGATTTATTATTTATCAGGAATTTATTGTCATTGAATCTACAAGGTGGTCCAGAATCATAAACATATATTAATTTCTAGAACTCTCGTGAGTTCCAAGACACACTTGGGTAGGGGGAAATCAAATAGCAGACATAGTTGCTAAAATAGTAGAACCTAAACATATATGTAATACTCCTATATGAACAGTTATAGGTATAGGAAAAAACGTCCCTACGTTACGGAACCGACAATATTCATTTTCTTTCTCGTTCGAGACACTTTATATATACTGCGCATGCTTGAGAATGCGTAGAACCGAGCTGGAACCTCGGAGGATCGAGAAACCGTCACCATTCTGTCTTTCTTAGTCGGAACAGCTTCCACGTATAGAAATTGTCCATTAGAATTATTACATATGTGAACCTACCCCTTCGATGGAATCTGCAGCAGGACAATAGTGAAACCATTGTATATTCTTTACACAATGATTATACGTACATACATCATCAACAATAAAATTCAAAAAACACTTTTATGTTATGACGTAAAATTACTTTATATCGCGGATTCTATAAGAAACTATCATCACTAATAAAATTTTGAGAAAATCTTTTACATTATTATGTAAAATCACTTTGATCGTAAGCTGCGTTTATCAAATCTATATTTCACTTTCAAAAAGATCTAAAGGAATACAAAAAAGTATCATTAAATTACTCACTGTTGTGACCATCTCCAGCCATTCATTTCGCTAATCGCGCGTTCATTAATTGAAGAGGCGACAATATTCAACTCCATAACGTAAATTAGTCTTTTAATTGCACTTAGATTTTCAAATTCAAAGCTTTCGTCTAAGATCAACACACTGACACGCAACGATATTTTTGTCAGAATGACAGTAGCGTTGCACATAAGAAAATTGAATTTTCTAGAAAAACAGTTTCAGGAAGGTGAAATGGATCATATTTTCTATTCTGTTAGGTGCAATATATTTTAATAATGATATTTATGATAGAAAAACTAGTTCACATTTTCAAAGTGGTCAATTCATCAATTGGAAAGTTAAAATGAAATTGTTTATTGAAAAATGACGGATAATCATTCTATAGAGGGCCACGTATACACAAAAAAGAAGATTTGTACTTTTATAAAGGTGATGTTAAGGGGAAAAGAGAAGAAGTATCTCATATGGGAGGGAAGTTGAAAAAAAAACATGCACAATAAATATTCCAGAATGACGCTGTGTAAACATATACCCGATGTGGCGCTCCTATCTAAGGATGAATACTTACATCATAAACTACTTTTACATATTACGTTATATCTTAACTACTCATAGAAAAAATAATAATTATTATTATTATGTCAACACAATTTGAAATCTGGACCACGCATGCGTTTATTATCAACCTAATGTGAGCATGTGGAAGAATTCATACGCAAAACTTGACTTGCGATTTAGTTCTATACAAAGATTATATACTCGATAGATCTGTCACTCTGTATAAAAATTTGACGACAAAGTTTGATCCTAGCTCCGTACCAAGAAAAAATATTTCTATAATCAAAGATTTGATCTAAGGTTCATATCCATGCTAATTTCGCGGGAAATTTGAAAATAACTCCAGTAATTTTAAAATGTTGGAAGGTAGTTGTCGCATCGAATTGTGAATGAAACAAAAGTATTATGCAAAATACTTTCATTTTGCTGACATTTCAAATTCAAATATTGTTGTTTACAAGAAAATATAAATACCTGAAATGAAAATGCTGTTAAAATGAAGTATTTTAAAAAATATTTTGGTTTCATTTACAATTTATGTGACAACCAGGTTCGACCATCTAAATTTCACAATTAAATGGTTTACATAAGATATTTGAGACTTTTAAATAATTTCTTCGCCACTGAACCTGCCACACAAGGAGTGACAAGATCTAATCCTGTATATTTGGAGCTTCTATTGAATGGTTTATAAATTGGGACATTGACTATTGGAGGAAATAGCAATTCTTTTCCTCTGCATAACTTTTCACTAGGATTCATAAGAGGTTTATTGTCACAGTAAATATAAGCAGGGCCGCTCCGAGGTCAGAAGGCTCCCGAGCAGTGTTGCCAGAGCTAGTACAATTGTACAATTTTAGTACATTTTAGTCCATTTTATACGCTAGTACATTTTTCCTTTTTTCTAATACATTTCCCTTGCGTTCGCAAATATAAAGTTAATTTATATTTTCGTTTAATAAAATAAACTAGAAATTGTACTAGATTGTAACAATAATTAGAAAACAGAGCCAAGTTGATTTATATTTATATCGTGAGATTTTTGTACTGCATTGTTAATTTTATCGGTAAATTTTATATAAATTTTTCATCCTTAAAATAATAATTGACACAGTCTATAACATTTTTGGAAAAAAAAAATTTAATTTTAACTTATGTTTATACATCTTTCTATAATTTTATTAATTTTGTTTGAAGTTGGTACAATCTAGTACATTTTCTAGTTCAATTTTTACATTCAGCTTTTAAATTGTGGCAACACTGCTCCCGAGCGGGATTTTCAATGGCGCCCTCCTCCCACCCAACCATCTGAAAAACCATGATCATTTGGCCCAAATGTAGCAAAAAATTTACCATTGAAAAACTTTGAAACAATTAATAATAATAAATATTATTAATTTTAAATCCTAATAATATTATTTTCACTGTGAACATAGACTAATTCTCGAAACACGTGGCAGTATATGGCAATACAAATATGAAAATAAAAGGCCATTCTGGTTATTTCAACATAAATTATTTGACCTTTTTCTTTATGTTTTTGCCTTGACTTCTGCAGTGCTATAATTGTTGTATTTCTAGGTAAGAAAGTATTTTACAAAAAACCACTAATTTTGTTTTTTTTTTGGCTCTAGCAAATGATGAAAGAATGTCTTTAAAGTCCAATTTTTTGGCAAACTCATTTTCTATAGATATAATAGCCAAGGCATTTAACCTTTCCTGGCTCATAGTGGAGCGAAGGTAGGTTTTAATATGTTTTAGTTTGCTAAAACTTGGCTCAGCACTCACCACAGTCAGGGGGATGGTCAGCATGATACGTAGAGCAATCCACAAATTAGTAAATAGGTCCTTTTGGTTTGGTTTTAGAGATAATGACTGAACATGTTCACTAACTATGCAGTAGGTACCGTTTCGTTGATCCTGCAAAAATTGTGTAAATCCGCTGAATTACTCCAAACAGTGAGGTTGACTTCACAGAAGACCTTGCACCATCAGATACTACAAGATTTAAACTATGACTGGTACACGGTGTAAATGAAGCCCGGGGATATTCTTTCAAGACTCTAGCCTGAACACCTTTGTTAATTCCGGCCATATTAGTAAAAACTGCTAATTCTGATGCAAAATAATTGAGAGTCATTGAGAAGCTGACTTATTCAATTCAGCATCAAACATAATAAATTTAAATGTTAAGGTTTCCTTTGCTAATATAATAATCTATTTGTGTTTCTGTGGAAATTATGGTTTGAATTCGTCTGCTAAAATATAATATTTTAGCGTCTCTAGTTTTGAATTTGAATGTACTTAACTGTTAAGTTTTTCCTTAATCCATTCCAATATGTTTACTTCCATTTGAATATCCATTTTCTTGATTGGAAGATGCTTTTTTAAAAATATCTCAATACATTTCATATGAAACGATATCCATTGAAATTTTTGTTGAAGGCTCTATGGAGACCCCAGCTTGGTGACAGAATCAGATGGCTAGGCCACTTGGAGCGTCTGAGGAAATGGGGGTGCGCAAAGTGTACCGGCATAAGTCCAAGGCCAGATGATGTCGAAGAGCATCTTCATCAGCTAGGTGTGAGGGGGTGGAGACGAGGAGCGTTGGACCGTGATAACTGGAGGAATGGGGTGGACGAGACTAAGGCTCCTTTAGGGCCGTAGTGCCAGTGGTAGTAGTAATTTTTGTAAAAGCGAGTAGAGGAATTTGTTTCAAACATTTTATAGCAATTTATGAATCTCTTACTTCAACCTAAAAGGATGTATACATAGATAGGTAAATCTTATTAAAACCAAAACAGATTTACTAAATATACATTTATTCTATTTAATATAATATTATATATATATATATATATATATATATATATATATATATATATATATATATATCTCACAATGGTTAAAGCTAAAGGGCGCATGGAATAAACAGTTTCAAAATTTATCAATTGAGTGTTTACATTTTATTTTTGACATCTTTTGTTGAGAAACACTTTTATTTTACCTTCCTTCTCTCCAAACAAGTTGAAAATGTATTTACAACTATATAGACTTAAATATTATGAATATATTCGAAGTTTTATTGTCAACAAGAAGAATTTTTAACTGCTGGAAATAAATATATACCAAAAGTTGGTAAAGTCTTATTTTTGTTAAATTTGTAATAGAATAATTTAATTCATTAAACAAACCGTTCATTCCATGCGAAATTAAAACGATTTACATGATCTGATCAAATTTGGTCCGGACTGGCACAACTAAACTGCGCAGGTAGAGCGAATCTATAAGATTGTCTTTTCTTAATGGTTACAATCTTTTTTGACAGAGATATGGAGGAGCGACCAGACGAGTACGCATCCAAATTTCGAGGAACTCCGTGGAGCCTCCATTTTGATCTTTACTTGAGTTACAGCATTGTCAAGTGTCTGTCATGAAATTATGGCGCAGTCTCAAAATGAACAGATTTTCATAAAAATTATATTAAAAAAGAGGTTTTTGGCATAAAGTAGTACTAAGATAGGTAATAATTAATGTTTATAATTTTAGATTGAAATGTTGGTTATGTGTCAAAAATGTGTTTCAAAATATGACAGTTTTTATGCAAGTTCAGAAGTAAAATCTAAAGTCTCAAGATAACCTTATTTTAAAAATTACCGCTGAAGATAAGATCAAAATGGCGGCTTACGGTATTAGTATATTCGCGAATGTTGACACTTATTCTCTGGTGTGTCAGATGTTTGTATCCATGCAAAAAGTTTATCTGGCGATATTGACTATGGAAAGGAAAGTTAAGCAACGATTTTGCTTGAAAATTTGTGTTTCCAATGGAATTACGGCAACGGTTCGTTGCAAATGTTGCAGAACAAGTTATTTGAGTAGCACAAAGCATTCAGTGAAGGTCGTCGAAGACTTTCCTAACGCTAGTTCTCGAAGAGAGAGATAGCAGAATGTCTTAACATCTCTTATGGATCGATTCAACATATTTAGGTTTATGTTGTGGGTATGGAACGTGTTAATGCTAGACTCGTATGAAAAAACTTGCATCTAGTAGGGGTCTCAAAAGAGAGACTCAAAAATGTAGCTGAGGACTCTATATTCATCAATATCATTTTTGGCAAAGAGACGTGGGCATATAAAAACATGGAAATTGCCCAGCAAATCGAAAACTAAAGTGAATTTATTTCAAATGGTCAATAAGGTCGTTATGAGGCATCTAAACGCTTCGTTACTTTCCAGCAGATTGTGTCTTTTGGCCAAACACGAAAGTCATCGATCTGCTATTATTGGCTCCCTCTGACTTTTCTTCTTTTCTAAACTCAAAAATCCGCTTCAGGACACACCATGAATCCATAAAAAGTCATTCGCTTAGGGTACAGAAGGCCATCCCAGCTGAGTCTTACAATAAGTGATTGGAACATTGTATAAAGCGTTTGAATGCTTCTAATGGCTCGAAAGAAGCCTTTTCGAACACGATAATAAAGATTTGTAATTAAAATACGTAAAAACTTTTTTTCTTGGTCAAATTTGATCACATGGCATGTTGTAAGGAATGTTTCAACAGTAAAGTGTGACGTACATTTTTTTTTCAAGCAAGAAAAAGGAATTGTCACATTAATACTAATAACTGTTCATCATTAGCATTAGAAATACTTATTTTTTATAAAAATTGCATCTCTCAGTTTATTCACAATTTCAAGAATGTAAAAGTTTATGTGACCGACTCTTCTACATTAGCCTGGTATTGAGGTAGATGTTCAAATATATACTTAATAAATAATTAAAAACTATTATCAACGAACATTAATATTGAATATAATTCATTTTTTATTTACCTAAAAGTGAAATTAAAAAACACATCGTGTTGTTATGCAGTTCTGTTTTGTTTCTAAGACATAACTGTATTAAAACAATAGTTAGTAGTGATTTGTAGGAACTATAACCTCTAAAAAGATTCGCGATTCTGAGGATTATGCATTGAAGCCCTGAAAAAAATTACATTTTGGGGACCTCACCACCACCGGCTCGGCTAGTGGTTAATCCAAATGTAGTAGCCCTCAATGCAGAACATAATGTATATTTATTTAATTTATGATATCTAATAAGTGTTATTGTAGCATTTATGGAAACAGTAGCCCTTATATATATGGCAGCATAAATATTTGCCTTATTTAATATATAAATTCCAAATTAAAAATTAATTTTCACAACATAATGATTGATGTAAATTCGTTTCCACAACATAAACCAAATTTAATTCAGCTTATGACATAGAAAACAATGAAATTTTAAAAGGAACTTGACTAAATATAATCTATGTAATGTAATATACCAGTAGTCTCGGTTAAAACAAATTTTTTTTTTAGTAACGTGACTGGAGCTGATTGGAAAGACGAAATACTTTTTATAATAAGAATAAGCATACGTGGAATGTAGAGAGAAGGAAAATAATATGTATATACGAAAAGTGTCCATCGAAATATGTTAAATAGCATCAGGGTAAATGTCTTTTAGGTTATGTTTACTATATTATTTCGTTGAAATTTACAATAATAAACTACTCGAGTCAATGATGGCATTCAGCGGAAGAAACCGTTGGGCAACTGTTACAGGACCCTAGCGGAATCGTTCGGTGACACAATTTGTGTTAGGTAACGGTAGCGGAGCTGAAACGTGAGAAAAGTGGTCAAAAACTGAGACAGAACAGGACGAGAAGTTTGTTAATTCAACTGTGATCAAACGTTAAGTTGTAGTCATCTCAGAAAAAAACTGATTGAATTCGGTCAAGAGGATGAGAAAAATTAATTGAAGCACCATGATTTATTCTCATAATTTAGTTTTGAATTATAATGTCCATTTGTATTTAAAGGATACACTTTTCAAAAACAAACAATTTACATAATTGAAAAACGTCTTGCCAGCGAGTGTTATGTCCACTGAATGCGACTAATTATATTAATTTTTTTTAACTCGACATACTTTAAGTCATTGCTACATTCATAACACACCCTTTGTCTACATAGATTCTGAAAGGTTTTTGAACTATTATTTATACAACTGCTGACATCTGCCAAATACTCTAAATATCATATGAACAGTTTTCGAGAAATTGGGCTGTTGGATGAATTTGATTCAAATTCATACACCTCTAAATATAATTTAGCCACACATTTACCTACATAAGAATTGAAATATAACAGTCACTATATATTCTTAGCAAATAACAGTAATATTCTTAAATGTAATACAATAGTTAGCCAACCTATCACAGTTAATAAAGAGATACATTTATACATATTGACATGAAATACCTAGGGACAAGAAACTTTCTGTAAAGTATTTAGATTTAAAATTTCCTTATGGTAATAATCATACATTTCTAAAAAATCAATTGGAAATAATATAGGTGAAGCTAAGATTTCGTTATGTATGGCGGTTCAAACATCAAACACAAATTTAGCTATCGTAAGTTCTTGTCGTTAGGTATTCTTTAGTAAAGACAAAAAACTGTATATATTCTGTGCTTGTTTATAAATTTACAAGTTTACAACATTTGATAAGATATACTCATTACAATGTTATCGATTTACGTTAACCAAATTAATTTCATATCCAACGATACTGTACCAGAGGTATGCAAACTTTTATCATACATACATACATTTTTAAATATCCTGTATTGCGAGGTTTTTATTATATATTTAATTTTTATTACATTCTATTGAATAAATACTTTCAATTTGATATATTGTACATTTACATTCCAGCACTATATTATCCTTCATCAGAATCTAATCTCAATCAAGCAACATCGAGGAAATATGTGGATACAGTGAATGTAGTAGAACGCCACTACAGTCATTTTATAGCCTTAATTATCAAGAACAGAGACATTTTGGTTTGCATATTACTTTTCAGAATAGAGGAAGTCATCGGAATGTATTGTTTATTAGATGTAATTGTGTAAATTGGTATGTTTAAAATTAATAAATCCTGTTTTTCAAATTACTTTTCATAATCGCCCTATTCACTATCGTGCCTGTTAGTAATCTAATTTTTTATGGAAAAGCTTTTTGACGCTTCAATCTAATATCGCTCTTCATCAAGATCTTTTCTTTGAAAAAAAAATCAAGATTATTTTATACAAACATATGGAAAAATTTCTTTTCAATATTGAATTAAAAAAATACAACATTTTCATATGACTATTTTAACTATAATAAATAAAATAATTTCAATTTAATAAATGACCAGACAAGAAACTCCACTAAAAAATGTAAATATCTGAGAAAATTAAGGAAGTCTGGAGGGGAATTATGAAAATTTAGAGGAGATTAAGAATTAAATTTATGTAAATATAATATATTAATAAACAGATAAAATTAAAAGAATTAGCAAGAAGCTGACTCATTCGCCAGATTAGGGTCAGCAAATCCACCAATGAGTCCATAACATAACCAGAATTATTGTTCACAGTAGTCTGCTCGCAAAATAGACTCTGTAGATATATAAAGAAACATCTGGTATGAGATTAGTTAAGGCACTCATAGATAGACCTTCTCTCTTTCTTATCTAACAACTGCCCTATTTAAAAGAACGTGATATTAGATTGGTAACTGGCATTATAACTGGAGATGATCGTCTAAGACGTCATCTCCAGATTATAGGAATCACAGACGATTTAGAAAGCCGCTAGTACATGAAGAAGCAAGAAAGTGCACACCACGTGACCAGTGACAATTAGACTATTAAAAATCAATGGGTAAATTGAATCATCGATATAATATATGTATTTGAAATATAAAAGAAATATTACCATAATAATATGTGTAATAAATAATACATAATATATTTAATAGTATAAATTATCAGTTATTGGCGAGACTATAAAAATACTACAATCACAGAAGCTTTGAAATAAATATAAGAATAATTAATAAGAAAACAAAAAAATGCCTAATTAAATCTCTGGGAAATTCAAAACCGAGTATCTAAGTAATTTCCAATAGAGATTATAATAAAAACTAACAAAGATAAAGTTTGCAACTTAATGAACATTTCAGGTACCTATAAATAAATAGGTAGAATTGAATTACAACAAGGAGATCCACTGTTACAAAATTATAAAAAATTCACGTTTAAAGCTATATTAGCTCTACAGAGTTTTGTCATTGATAATTTAATCTATAAGGATGGACGAGTCCTGGACGCAGAGGGGAATTTTTTGGCAAATTACACTATTAAAGGTAATATTTACACTAATAATAATCACGGTTATTTTCAAGTAAGTAGAAAAGAAAGTAGGTGCACAAGTGCCCAAACTGCTACCTTTTCAAGAAATATTCATTGAAAAAGATAAATATAAATATAATTTATAATTAATTTAACAAGCCAGGATTATTGAATATAGAAGTTAATCAAGCAACAACTGACTTTTAGAGAATAACTTCAGGAAGGAATGTATTTGGCTTTGGTAATATTATTATTAAGGCCACAGCCATAAGAATATGCCAAAAACTATGTAAATATTTATAATTGTCTTCTGTTTGTAAAAACGCGTAACAAACTAAACCTACTACTACTAAAGTCACCCCTATTGGTATTTGATAGAACAAATACCGTCTATTGGCGAATCTTTGTTCAACTTTACGATATTTCATAAACCAACTAATTGCTATAATTATTAAACCCGTAAAAACTGGTAGAGCAAAGACCCATAAAGAAGTTTTGTTAATTGTAGTACAAAACGCTAAAATGATCGCTCCTACCATGTGACACATAGAAGTGAACAATTGAGGTAAATCTGCTATAGCTAAAAGTGTTACCCATATGGCTAATATGGCACAAAAAAAGTCGCCAAACTGTAAAGCTGAAAGGCGTACCAGGCAGAAATTCAGCAAATTTTCACCAGCATCACAAGCATGGTAAAATGTAGAAAAGAAACATATAAAAAAATAAGTTACACCTTCAATGTAATACTTTCTTTTAAATGCAACATAAACTGCAGGCAGGAACATCAGGTTGCTGAATACCAGTAATAATAATTCTATTACTACCATATAGTATGGAGTAGCTTGAGTATTATCAGAACAATCCCAACCTGAAAAAAATTGTAAAGTATATTGCTTCAGTCTTATCGTTTTTCTAAAAATTAGAAAATTCAACTTCCTAGCATCCTAAACTATTTTGCTATATTTAATCATTTATTAGAACAGATCAATAACAGAAGATTAAAATGGATATTGGCAGGATTTGGACAAGGTGAAGTGGAATAAGGCCTTACAGAACAATAGCTAATTAACTAACTAGCCTACTAGCACGAAAAATTCTGATTGTTGTTGAATAAATTATAAAGTGTGAGAAACAAAGAAAGGAAAATTTTCAAGTACTTACCTCTATATTTATTCATGCAGGAACAAGTAGAAAATACCACTCCATCAGAAACTACAAATATACACCTTCCATTTCTTGAACATTGCCCAAAAATACAAGCATGCGACCCAATATCAAAAATAAGACTGGTGTTGCAAGTGGAGTTTTTATCTTTTAAGCAAGGCCCTTCACAATCACAGCCTTTGCATTCGTATATCTCTATAATATAATTGCTACAATTTGTAGTACATTTTTTGCAATCTTCAGATTCTGGACAGGAGAGTTCACAATCAATGACGCATTGTTCATACTGTTTTTGGCAGGATTCAGGACATCTACAAGGCACACATTCACCACAAAAAAGTTTAAATGTGGCATACCAAATACCGCTCTCTGGGTATGGTATGAGAATAGTAGAATTTTCAGTCGTTTTATTTAAAATAAGTTGTGATGAACTTTCTATACTGTTATAAATACACTTATTAGGCCATGTGGGTACTTCTATACCTCCTCTTCTTATACAAGCCACCACCACATGGTTTTCAGGTTCATTTATGAATCCAAATTTTTTATTTTTCAAAGTTCTTGGTTTAAAAGCTAAAATAAATTGTAAGGTCCCACCAACATCTGTTCCTTCTCGGATCTTGAATGTCATCAAAGAAAAATGTGAACTAGTCATATTTATTGGAATTGCTACTTTGGATTCCAGTTCTTGTTCTAATTCGAAAGAGAATAAAAATGTTTCTGAAGTTGCCTCACGAATAAGTTCATACTGTTTGTATGGAACCAAATCAGTTATTCTATAATTATGAAAGGTTTTTGAGAATGAATTGTTGAAGTATGTTTCATTTTGCAAAGATTCATAGTAAGTAGATTCTTCTGGAAGTTCATTAGAAATAAATTTGATCTGGAATGTAAAGTTGCCACTGGTAGTCTCATCATTTTCTCCTTCAAATTTATATTCAATGTAGTGCCATGAATCAGAACTTGTGGAAAAGAATACTCTGCTATGAGTTGTGTTGGAATAAATTATTTCTTGTTTATGGTGAACCTCTTCAGATGGAGGTTTATTAACCTCAAGTCTAACCAGCAATTTGTTAACATTGTCTGGGAAAATTATATTCTGAATGTAGAGTATTCCTTGATCATTGGGGCTAGGTACATAAAATTTGAAATATCGACTTTCACTGGGATGAGCAATCAGCTGGGACATACTCTCATGTGTTACAATCAATGGATTGTCAATTTTATTAACAAAAAGCGAGGCTTCTACATTAGAGTAACAGTCCGCACGTAAACCTAAAACAATAATCAAAAATAAACATCAAATAATTTTTAATTTGATGCTTTTCGTTATACTTTATCACTTCTGTGTCTAATAAATTTCTGAAACAATTGATATTCAATATATTCATACCCATTGAAAACTACTATAATCACACCAACACTTATATTTACACTGTATGGTCTTTTGAGCTGGATACAAGCAAGCATCCTTATAGGAAGCACAAAGGAACAAACAATGTAATTGTGAGTGTTGACGTAGTAGTAGTAAATACTCCCTACTTATTGCTGGAAAAGATTATTATCTTTATTAAAATAAGAACTGATTTTAAGAAGCAAATTGCAACTGAAAACATTATTATGAAACTAAGAAGGTTTCTAAAAATCTTAGACATTCAGTTCATTAGAAGCCATTAGAAGGAAATTTGGAAATGAAGATAAAATTAAGTGAAATCCCACTTACCTTGTTGGCTGATTGCATTATATTTAGGATCCTGATATGCTAGAAAAGCAATTACAAAATATGAACCAGGATCTGGTGAAGTGATATTGATAAATTTTTCTTTTTTGTTTGTTTGTATTTCAGTATTGTAGGTAGGGTATCTTGTAACATTTTTAAAAGCCTTAGGAAAAGGTGAACCATCAGGGTTAACAACTGGAGGAGCACCATATTTCATATATAAAGAAACATTTCTAGTCTTGCAAGCTAAAATACAAATAAACAATAATGTATAAATAAATTATCAGAATTATGTATATGTAAAAATTTAGCATGTCTTGTTTTAAACTCAATATATATTGGTTTCTACTAATACTGTAAAAGCTGTGCTAAAATATTACTTAAAAGTAGAAAAAGGCATCTTACGGAAGATGGACATTCTTGTTTCATCTGCAGTAAACTTGAAAGATGCGAACAGTGTATTTTGAGGAATTTTTAAATGTATCATTATTATATCTTTATAGGACTTATACTGTTCCAAATAAGATGTAACTGTTCTTGATGTTATGGTTACGTTCGAGCTCGCAGTTTGGTTAATAAAAATTGCTAAAATACTATATACAATGTACTTATCCGTCATACCCATCTTTGTAAAACTGAAAGATAGAATCTATATAATATTTATTTCAAATTAATTACTTACATCCTACTTTTATGAATAAAAATCTAAGTCGTGTATCTAATCTCTAATAACATTGTTTATAAAACTAATCTATATATTCTTTAAAATAATCATTAAGCGGGAAATACTAATCTAATATCAAAACTAAGATTTTATTGAAATATGATGTTAGCGACAGGCACATACATTATTTTTAATGATTGGGAAATTATCCAATAGACAGCCTAAGTCTTGACGTCACAGAGACGGGCGGAGCTTATACCGACTCCAAACAATTGTGTTGATAATGGTAAATGCCCATAAGCAATTTTTCATTTAGTGCTTCCGTGGTTTATTTGATAAAAAATAAGATTTTTCAATTGAATATTTTGTTGAAAGAACGTACTATTTAAGAGCTTTTTATTAGTTGTTTCCCAGGTGAGTTAATTTAACATATTAATTCTGCTTTAAAACTTGTTGAGGTTATGTCTATTTTATTTTTGTTGTTAATCTCTGTCATCTACTAATAGTCATGAGTTTTCGAGTATAAATAAATTAATTTTTAGGTTTTTAAGATCTAGGACTGCTTCAGAACGGGTATGTGCTTTGTTCCAGACTGTAAACATTACAGTTCAAAGCATCCATGTAAGTTTTTTCGGTTCCCAAAAAACAAGACCCAGAGGAATAGATGGATTTCTCTCATAAGGTAAAAGAATGATAACATTCACTTTTCAAAGAATTATGATTCAAATTTTTCATTATTATTATTATTACAGAAGAAAAAATAGAGATTTAAGTGCATTTACAAAAGTGTTCAATTGCCACTTTTTAAATAAAGAAAAAAAGAATGGGCCAACTTTATTTGAATTCAATATTCAGAAGAAGTATAATATAAAATCATCAGAAAAAAGATATGTATTTTGTTGCAGAAAGTCCATTAGTCTAATAAACCACTTTTTTTAGGAAGGGAACTGTAAAAAACCTTGTGACCGAGCTACTACCAGGACCTTCAATGGAACCACTACCAGGTCCTTCAACCAAACTACTGCCAGGGTCTTCAAAATGAGATCATGAAGTGACTCAAATTAAACTTGATGCTTCACTACTGAGTCCATCATCTGCATTTCAAGATGCTGAGAATTACTTTTTGCGGTAGCAGGTGGTTGAATTAACTGAGAAGCTGTAAAAGTTATCAACAAGGTTCAGCTATGAAATTGTGGAGAACAAAGGTGCTCATGTACTAATGTATACTGGTATTGCAACCAATGAGCTGTTCATGGTTCTTTTTGAACTAATGGACAGCATTAAATTAAAATATTGTGCTGGATGGAATGTTCAAATCGTTCCTAAAATTGGTCAACTGTTTATGACCTTAATGAAGCTAAGGCTTAATCTTCCACATGAAAATTTGAGTATTAGATTTAGTTGTAGTACAGCTACAGTGACCAATATTATAATTATGTGGATCTATGCTCTACATGAAGTCCTTTCCAATAATTTGATGAAAACTATATCATCAAGACAACAGAATCAGGCCTGCCTCCCTATTGCTTTTACGAATTTTAAAAAATGTAGGATAATTTTGGATTGCTCCGCAATTTATTCAGCAGTTCCAGCAAGCATGAAAAACCAGAGATTGACCTACAGTTCATACAAACACCGAAACACATGAAAAATGTTGGTAGGTGTTGCACCAAACGGTGTAATCACTTTTGTTAGCAAGGCTTATCCAGGGTCTACATCTGATAAAAAAATTGTTGAGGATAGTAAGGTTCTAGATCAGATGGTGGCTGGAGATTTGATATTAGCAGATAAAGTTTTCTTGATTAAGGAACTTCTCCCTACAGGAGTATCATTAAATATATCTCCATTTTTAATTAACAACACCACAGTTTACAGAATCCCAAGTATATGAAACTCAGCAAATTGCAAAGGCTAGAATTCATGTCGGACGGGCCATCAGGAGAATAAAGTGTATTTTGTAGCAAGTTCCATCATATTATATATCACAAATTTCAATTATCTTTCAACTGTGTACAGCCCTCACAAACTTGCAATATTCTCCAATTAAAGAAGTTGAGGAGTATTATTGGTTGGATCTATACTGTAGGTTATGCCGTTAATGTGAACTGATTTGATTAACCATACGGAGTTAAGCCAAAGTACATAGACATATTATAATTTTGAGTTTTAAATATTTTTTATTGTAGCAATATATTTCCTTATTCGACTTTTTTTGTAAAAAGTTTAGAAATTTTTATTTAAAAAATGTATATTTAGATTTTACTTAATTTATAAATGAATTGATTTTTGGCAGTAGACTACAGTTTTTACAATCTTCAAATAAATGATTAAGCCTCAAGCAGTGTTTTAGTTTATTTTACAAGTTTTTGTACAGAAAAAAATCACTCAACTATAGTACATTCAATACAGCAATTTAAAATAGCTAAAGTTTGTTTCAAAAATCTTTATTGACAAAATAGCATTGTGCATTTATATTTAAAAACATAATTTCCTGATATCCTCAGCAAACAAAAATTTGTATAGAGTGGCTTTTCAGTCTAAAATAAATAGTAAAGATCACATTGAAAAACATGTCAAAATTTTTTATTTAATTGTCTAACAACTTTGGTAAGTATTCTATATAGAAATTTTCCAAGAGTGAAATGTTTTCTTTCCACGAATCGTCAAACTCTACAATTGTCACAACTGTTTCCTTCAAGGTATAAATACATGAGTAACATTTTTTTTTAAATATGTAAATCTGCTTGAATTTGGTGATAATAATTGTGACTAGTATTTAAGATCAAATTACCCTTATGGTCATAAAAAACCTTATATTTATTAAAATTCCTCAATTTTTCGGACAACTTATCATTTCTGAAAGAATATGGGCATTTGACTTCTACAATGGTTTCTTCATCAATTATTCCATCAGGGCTAGCACCAAGAAGTCCTGAATTTGTAAGCCATACTCCAGTTGGCCGAACATTTAAATTATAAATCTGCTTCAAATGATCTAGAGCAGGGGTCTCCAAACTACGGCCCGAGGGCCACATCCGGCCCGCGGAGAGCTGGCATACTTGAAAACTCCTTTCAGAGAACATATTTTTTATAGCAAATTAAATTTAGTTTACTGAAGTATTCTAATTTTATGTTGAATCATTATTAATATGACATCTACATTGATATTGTCATGGGCTAACTACTCATAACGTTGTAGGCTTATTGTTATTGGTTTTGTGATAAGTTGGATAAAGAAATACGGAATTGTAATGAGTAAAGACATGTATAATATGCAGAAAATATTTAACTTCAGTATATAATAACTAACAAATTATTTAAATGAATCCAACTAACATTTCATACATTTTAAATAAAAACATAAGTTATAACAAGCATAATGACATATGAAATACTAATGAGATTTATGTAATTGAGTTTTTCCACTGACAATACTTTGTAGTTGTGGACATATTTTACTTGTACTAATTATTAAAAGAGATTTAAGATGCTTATACCTTCAAATTTAATTCATGATTTCATCTATTATCATCATAATATATATATATATATATATATATATATATATATATATATATATATATATATATATATATATATATTTGAAAAAGTTATTTATCCTAAAATTAATCCATAAAATTATTAATAACGCTGAAACTGAGTTTTTATAAATATTTAACCGATGTATTGGGAAACTGAAGGTAACGTTTATTTTATAGGTAGCAGCTCCGCCAAGAAAGAAGATTATTCTAACCTACTAAAGTCAATGTTGGTTAATATCGATATACACACTTTTTTATATTCCTATGTAATTTTATTCCTCTTATTAAGAAATATAAAAGATGAATTCTGTTAGTACTATTAGTAACAGATTGAAGAGGTCCATCTTTAGTCATATAAGAAGTAATAATGACAAAATTCTTGTGGAACTATTAAATATTACATTGTTTTCAGGATGTATCTCTGATGATAGGAAACAACAAAATGATCTTTTTAATGATGAGCAATCACGACAAAAGGAAGCCGTTGGGCGAGTAGAAAAAATTGAAATTAGTTATGAAGGCATCCCTAAAAATGAAGTACTAGTGATGAATAAAAATATATCTACACCCTACGACTGTGCCAAACGTAAATGTTTTCTGACGGGCAAAAATATTTTCTCACTAAATTTATTTTATAGATTTGGGTGATCAGTTGCGTAATAAGGCAGTTGTTGGCTTATTAAATGGCGAGACATTATGGCACATGCACAAACCATTACCTGATTCTTGTAGATTGAACTTTCTTCATTATCATTCACAAAATCCGACATTAGTTAATAAAACATTTTGGAGGAGTTGTAGTTTTCTCTTGGGCGCAGTAGCGTCACAGGCATTCAAAGATAATGTTAAAGTGTGTCTACATAGTTTTCCTAGTCCAAATGGTAAGTAAATTTATTTTTAGATGAAGTTTACTCAATAGAATCTTTGTAGTAAAATCTGGCAGCTTTGTGTATGATGTCCAGCTAGAATTAGATGATTGGAAGCCAACAACTGCAGAATTGAAAGTATTATCTATAGAAATGATAAAGTTTTGTCAACAGGAACACCCCTTTGAATATTTAGACGTCTCCACTGACCTTGCATTTGATATTTTCAAAAATAATCCACACAAATCTCAACAAATACCCAATATAGCAGAACATAACAGTGGTAAAGTAACATTATTTAGAGCTGGTACCCATATAGATATTTCTAAAGGTCCCATGATACCAAATACCAATCAAATAGGTAGAATAACAGTAGCAAATGTAATTAAATTGAATACTGATTTTCCGGGTGGACCTATTTATAGATTTCAAGGCGTTGCATTACCAAAACCACTTGTTTTAAATCATTTTGCTTATGGTATACTTGAGGAAAGGGCAAAGTTACTGGTAAGTTTTTTTCCACAGAATAAGCGAATTTTAAGTTATCAATCATAGGCATATTATCACATTATACTATATATTACAGTTGGAAATTATAAAATTATTAGAATTTCAATCATCAGTTTTGTGAAAATTTTTATGGAACAGGGAAATTAAAATAACTCCAATATAGTGTTTCTGCTACTTTGGCAAACTTATATTCAGATCAAACAATCTACAGCAAATATGATATGCATTCAGGAAGATGAAGTCATACATTACCAATTAATTCTGAAACTTCTACCAGATTTAAATATAGAGGTGTGATCCCCTCATCTTAGATTTCATCTCGAGGGAACAAGTAGCTCAGTAGAAGGCCTGAACTAAGATAGAGATGTCTTAAGCCATTGTATTGTGTAGATAGTAGTATAAACGCATTTATTGGCTCAGAGCGTTTCTGTGAGGTAGGAAAATGTTTTGAAAATAGGATAGAGATGTCTTAAGCCAAGACGCCAACTTGTATTGTAGTATAAAAGCCTTTTATTGGCTTAGAACAATTCTGTGAGGTAGGAAAATGTTTCTAGAACAAGGAGGAAACCAAAAGTTATGCATTCTGATTTTACATTTCCATATTGGATCACTCTTAAACTTTGAGACTGCTAGAATCAAAATGTATTGGGATCAAAGAAAAAAAAAGTTACATCTTCTCACTAGTTTCCTTATGGGGCATTAACACTTGGCACATTTTGTATAGAACATTTTTGTTGAAAAAAACTCATTAAAAATACCATTTGAATTTGTTTAAATGTTATGTTTAGAAAACTGCTTTAAATTGAAAGTAAAATTTGTTTTTATTTGCAGAATCAAGCAAGAATTCCCGGATCACAAATCATTGATAATGAAGATAATACTTTTGCAGCAAACATATCCTCATAGAATTGAATGATTTTTTTCGGTATATCTTCATTTACAATTATTTATTTCTTAGTGAGTTTATTATAAAAATGTTGAACCTTGAATAATTTGATACAACTCATTGTACAATGTCATAAAAATGTTGATCCTGATATTTTTTTATATTTAATGCATTTACATAAAAACACACTGTATGTAAGGTCTCAAATAAAACAGATCAAATATTCATTAATTTTATTAATTTATAACACCAATCATTGGAAACAAAATTAGTATTATGTGCAAGATAATTCTTGGAACAATATTCAGTAGATTTTTTATTACAACTTAATTTTACTAAAGTAGAGAGAACTTCAACTAAAATATCTAACTTTAAAAGGAAATTTTTATTTTCACATAGTTACATAAGTTGGAGTTGTCATCACACCACAATTGTTATCTTTTGATGACATCAAGATGTAGCCGTCATTTCCCCAATAAGTTGACCAACTATTTTTAATCAACCAGTAGTTTTGTCCATTGATACTTCCGTACCCAACTGCAAGCACAGCATGATCCAAATCTTCTTCTGTGTTTCCACTAAAAACAAATACAGGAAATTTCGGTTTGTTTACATAAAGTAAATAATTTATTGATTGGCAGTGGCATAATTAGTTGTGGGCTAATTAAATAAATATGGGAATTATGGGAACAAAATAAAACGAGCATCTATAATATGCCTTTGCACATGTCTATATTAGTCCACGCCACACTTCTGGTATATCATTCTATTTACATATCAGGTGAAAATATGCATCATTTGCCTCTAATCTGAATCTGCATTATCAAATTAATCTGAATACTTAGGTTGCCAAATATATTATATATTTATAATGGATTTTTTTTTATAAATTTACATACCAGGAGGCATCATAATATATGCCGTTAGAGTAAAAGCTGAAAGTTCTATGACTTGCGTCAATTGCAACACTAATGGGTCCGTGTCGGTATAAAGCCAAGCGCAAAGCATTTTCATCCCCTGAAGTTATATTTACCCAACCTGTAATTTTTGCTACTTTAGGTAAAGAGGCGGCATGACAATATCCATCCTAAAAATCAATAATATATTTGTAGACTGTAGAGTTATTCGTATATTTGTTTTATTTACCTGTCCTAAATATGGACCATAGTCCTCTTCAGTTGGTAAACCTCCATGTTTAAGTATCCATTGATAAGCTCTAAAATCTTCACCTCCATCACATCCATTATTACCATACCTAGAATTATTTAGAATAGTACTAGAAAAAACGTTCTTTGTGACATGTCATAATAAGGTTTTCTTTTGTTAATAAATAGAATATTTTCACTTATTAGTAAAATATTTCCTAAATATTAGAACACATTTTTCTTACCCCCAAGAACAATCTATAAGTGCCTGTTGAGACAGTCTAACAAGATTTCCATTCTTTAAAAAGTATGCTCCCTCTATTGCTCCAACTGTTCCAAATGACCAGCATGAACCACAAACAGATTGATCTAAATAAAAGTAACAATGATTTACCCAAAAAACCACAAAATAATTTTAAAATATAGTTTTTTTTACAAAGAAAATTCAGTGTTCTAATAGCAGGGTGTGATTGTAAAAATTCAGATACAAAAAATGAAAAGTTTTCATATGTGATTTTATGGCTTATAGTACTGAGTACAAACCTTTAACGGGAGTAACTGCACCAAATATTCTCCAATCAAATTGCTGGGGTATATCATCTTTTTTAGTGACATTATATGGAAAAGGTTTTCCACCATTGTAAACTCCTGAATAATTCTTGCCACGAAGAGCTTTCAGTTCCTGTGGTGATTTATCAGCGAGGTGATTTACAGTTAAAGTATAACCTTAAAAAAGAAACATTCAGTTTAGAAGGGGAGTATGAAATTTAAGATCGTGTTCGCTAAACAAAACTTGATAAAGCTTAGTAGATTACAAAATATCAACAAGTTTCAAGTGGTTAATATTATTTTTCCCTCTGTATATATTTTTTTCTACTTAATATTCTAATAATTGTAGTGATTTCTAGCATGTAAAATTTCCATCAATAAAAAAAAATTGCTAAATTGTTAAAGCGAAAAGAATCAATTAGTGCTTATATAGATAAAGAACAGTATAAAACTTAATTTAAAAGTTGAAGTGTGAAAGACCTAAACTTCATCCAAAAACCACCTAACTTTATGCCATTAAAAGTAGAATCACTCAGAATTTGGGCTTTACATATATACCTACAAAATGGATTTTTTTTCAATGAAATGAAAATGAATCCATAGAAGTATAAAATAACCATAACTAAGTTGGAATTTCTGGAACCGTTGGTGATACACTGTCTGATGCGCGTTTTAATAACCAAGTTATCGTCTTCAGAAACTGAAGGTACACTGTTTACCTTTACTCTTGAGACGATAAACTGGTTATCAAAACGCGTGTCAGACAGGTAATTGTTAATGTTGGTGAAAACAGTGTGTTCACAAAATGATCATAATTAAAAACAAGAATAACATACCTTTATTTTGTCTATTAACTGAATATATGAATCTAATATTCTGTGTAAATATTGATTTCCGCATGGTGTGCTCTTTTTCATCTGCATATTGTCGTCTATGTTTATGAATAAATTTTTTAAACTCAAAATCAAGATGTCCTGTATATTCTGGTTTAATAAATTCAGCAATGGGATTGAATGTATAAATATGTTTATCACCTGGTCCAGGGAAAGAACTACATACCATATCTAAAAAATACCATTTTACTTATATATGTACTATGAATCTATCTAGAAAATATTTAATATCTGGCTTTATTGTAAAAATTTAAATTACGAATTTGGTAAAATCACAAAAACTTACCAGTTGCTACTCTGAACGTGTCTTCTGGAATATCTGAAGTGTCATAGAAAACATAGTCTAAATAATAGTGATCATAATGGCTGCCTAACAAAGAGTTGAATCCTTTCATTTCATATCTGAAATTATATGATAATTAGAAAATGAGAACTAAGGTAATATACTAAGAATATGGACATATGACGAGAATGTTTTTGAATAGATCGAGCTCAACAGAAACAGCATTATATCAATTATAATATGATATACAAATCAAGAATATACTGTTTTTACTAACCTTACTGGTACCTCTCCTGATTTAATCCACATGGAGTATTTATTTATTTTATGCCCAATGACTTCAACCAGTACCCATTTTTCAGTTTCGAACCCATTTACTACTTCAGTACCTATGACATAAGGAGGAAAGGAATTTTGATTTTTAAGAATATCAAAAGAGTGATAGACAAAAGTCAAAATTGGAAATCATGACATCAAAGAAGTAAGGAAGAAAATCACTTTATTACGGGGATTCAAGGAGTCTGATTATGTCCACAGTTCAAATTTGTAACAAAACCATATAATAAAAATTTTCAAAATATTTGTTAACAAATATGAACTTATTCAAATATCCCTATAACAACAACTCAGGAGCTAAATATTTCATTTCCATACGCCACTGAGGATCTTCAAAGCTCATAATAATTCTATGGTTATACAGGGTGAGTCGGGAGGAGCGCACCAAACTCTAGGAATACACGTGAAAATAATAAGTTTTTAACAAATTGTGCGAGACTGGTAAGCTTCCCAGTGCTAACATATCATCTGAACGCGCTACTCGACAAGGTTTGGTAGAAGTAAAAAATATTCTGCATCTAGTAGAAGAAGATGCAGCTACTAGCTCACGGAGAATTGCCACTCAATTGGGAATTCACAAAAAAGGGTGATAAACACTCGTAACTATCATGTATGGTCGGACGAAAATTATTTCCCAGACGATGAAAACAAATAGAGGTTTAAAGAACAGTACTCATAGAAATATAAATATTATGTCTGCTTTTAAAATTATAACATTATTAATAGCATTTGTGAAATAATAAACCCATATTATAACTAACACAGCAAATATACATTATTATAGTTTTTCACATTACCAAAAATAAACATACCTTCTTTTTTAAAATCTGTTAAGTCTGGTAAAACAGATTGAGGGGTAATTCTGTTTTCACTTGTTCCATTAACTTGTAGACAAGTCCTTACATTTTCTTCTGTTTCTGTTGTAATAGGTGCTACTTTTAAACTGGTTCCATATCCTGTACCACCCAATTGATAAGTTTGTACCATGTCCCCATAATAATCGATTCGAGATTGTTTGCTTGGTTCATCATACCTATAATTAAATAAATATTTTCATGACATTGCATTAAGTAAGAATGATGTAAAATATAATTGGTTCACTATACAGTATTATAAAACATGCTGACTCAAATATGTTCACAAGTCATTGTCCTGCAGGGGCCAATTATTGATAATTAAGTTAGAGTAAGAGGAAAAGATTTTTTTTTACCCTGAAGAGACATTTAATTCAGAAAAAGTGAAGTTGGATATTCTTGGAAAATTGTCTCACATAATTTCAATATTAATAAGTTTTGGGGTAATTTTATTATAAATTTCAGCAGAAAGCTAAATATACCAGGCTTTTTATTATTATCTTAACAAAAACTACAAGCTAGATTCTATTTAAAGATCATTTTGTCAATATATACTCTGGAATGGAAGTTGGGTTTTCTCTGTTACAATTTGTCATAGTTGAAAATGTACAGACAGTTATTGTAACTAATATCTAAAATAGGCCTATCTGCATGAGATTCGGAAGGTTAGCAGAGACTAACGTAGATGTGAGAAAGTCGTATCAAAGAAGTCTCTTTTCCTTTGTCCAAAAAGTCTTTCCTATCAAAAAGAATGTGTGATATAGGCCACAAACCCTTAATAATTAATTTCTGAAAACTCTTATTAAGTCAGTCAAAATATTACAGATTCTGAATGAATTTATAAGATATATCCATATATGAGGGATTAATTAAAAAAATATTGTTTGAAAGTTTTAGATTGAATATCATTTTGTAGGATCGTAAAAACTTATAAATATCTATTCAAATTTTGTAAATAAATTTTTATATTGAAAATATAAACATGAAATTAGAGATACTAAAGTTTAAGAGTTCAACTGATATCAATGCTGAATACACCAGAAATCAAACTTTCATATTCATCACACATTTATTGTAATTAATAAGTCAATATTTGCCAAACAGAGATTGTTCCTTTAGATGAAACTTTCACACTTTAATTTATGAATTCACTTAAAAATTTAATTACATGAACCCTATACTATTTGGGCCAAAAAGGCTATTTTCCTTACTTTTTAAAAACACAAAAAACATAGCTATAGATTAATATTGTAGTGTATAGTAGTGCTACAATAAGCACAAAGATAAGGCAATTTTTTTTTGTTTTGATACCATCAAAAATGTTTTCTTAACTTGAACAATAAGTAAGTAATATCACATACCAACAAGAGAATGGTTCTTGTATCTCCGCATATGGAATATTTAAGACCCCTTTCACAGAATACGTTTTCTTCCAAACAGGAGTCGGTGGATTTGGATCACAAATACCTAAAAGAAGTACTTTTATTCAATATATTTTTAAAAAGTGCTAATTTGGTTATCTAATTAAATTATAAATTAAGAACTCCTAATACAATATTAATTTTTAAAATATCTATTTAAATTGAAATGAAAAATTAATTCCTTGAATTGTAATTGTATAATCATGGATGGAATTACCTAGAGAAATGAATGACGACACCAGTAACAATATATTGAGTGAACCCATGGTAAAGTATTTAAACTCTCTGCATTGAAATATTTCACAACACTATACTAAGAAAAGACTAAATATCCAGAGATTCGCTATATCACAAATAATACTGAAATGATAATCTTTGCCACCGTCAGCCGGTATTTAAACAAAAGTGCTTCTGTTTAACATTTTGTGGTCAAAGTTCTGTAAAATACTATACAAGAATCTATTGTTCTTTTTCACTAAATACAAGGACAGAGGCGTCTAAGATAGTTTTATACAGAAATTAATTTATTAAAAATAAAAAATATAATGATAATGAAAACACTTATAGTAATTAAAGTTCCAGAATTCTCTATATAAAAATAAAATATTTGTATTGGTTTACTCTCATAATGGTTAGGAATTATTTATACGCCAATGAATATACCACGAAATATTTCCAAATAAACTATTATACAACGTTATTCTAAATATTATTTTTTCAAATAATTTTTGTTAATTATGCTATTGAATTTCTGATGTGATGATTTACATAATTCATTCCATAATCAGTTAGAGATAAAGGAAATAAAATAATGTATGAAGAGTTGCGTACCTACTAGGTACTTTTTTAAATAATTCATTATATTCTAAATGCGACGCTAACCATAAATAATTTTATTATGAACATATCTTTCTAATTTTTCGTATCCAATTAATCAATCACCAAAAAATTTACTGTAGTTAGTCGAAAATTGTAACTGTATATCTGATATAACGTAGTCGTAATAATACAAGAGTTGATATTTGACATTGACAGTAACTAAATTTCTGTTTATTCATTCCCATCACTGGTTATAGCTAAGACTAATAGTTCTTCAGATAGTGATTGTAAGAAAATTAAATTAAAAATGAGTTTAGCCGAAATTTGTGGTTTGTCGGATGACAGTTCCAATGAAAATTCGTTGTATAAAAATGATTTGCACCAATTTTGTACTAATTTCAACAGTAACATGAGTTTGCAAGTACCACCATTTAGTGATGTAAAAACCATTTAAATAATATTTAAATATAATACCTAATTGTATTTGATTTTAGCCTGCGAGTAGTTTTTCAGGATTTACGAAAGATGATACCGGACGTGAATTGAAAATTAACTTTGATCATGGTACAACTACATTGGGATTTAAGTATCAAGGAGGAGTAGTTCTTGCAGTAGACTCTAGAGCTACTGGAGGTCAATTTATTGGCTCCCAAACTATGAAGAAGATTGTAGAGATAAATGATTTTTTATTAGGTAATTTTTCAGTACTCTAAGAATTATAAGTAACAGTAACATTGTTTTGTGTTTTTCTAGGCACATTAGCTGGAGGAGCAGCTGACTGCGTATACTGGGATAGGGTACTGGCAAAACAATGCAGAATGTATGAACTTAGAAATAGAGAACGTATATCTGTAGCTGCTGCTTCTAAATTAATGGCAAATATGGTTTACAATTATAAGGGAATGGGATTATCTATGGGCATGATGTTAGCTGGTTGGGATAAAAGGGTATAAATATAAACTTTCCAATAGTAGTATATTGATAAAATGAATAAATATGTTTTTCAGGGTCCTCAACTGTATTATGTAGATTCAGAAGGCCTTCGAACAGCAGGAAAAGTATTCAGCGTTGGATCTGGTTCAATATATGCTTTTGGTGTATTGGATTCTGGTTACAAGTGGGATTTGACAGATGAAGAAGCCTATGATTTAGGCCGTAGATCAATTTATCATGCTACTCATAGAGATGCATACTCTGGTGGTATAGTAAGGGTTTACCATATGAAAGAAACTGGTTGGGTTCATATTGATAACAATGACTGTAGTGAATTACATTACAAGTATATGGAAGAAAAGGAAGATTTGGAAATTGTATGATTAAGTGTTTGATCTAATTTTTTTAAAAAAACCTTTCAAATAAAGTCTAATTTGTACCTTTTATGTTAACATTAAAATAAAACCTTGATCCTGTAGAATTTCAATTTTATATTGGTCATAATTGTACAATATAAATTAATTGCAACAAGATTAAAGGAGAAATGAAAAACAGGTTAGTTGTTGAAAAGTTGGAATGCATATTCACAATTGTAACTGATCTATCAGGTATCTATGTACATATTCTGATGTATATCTAATTAGTGGTTACGTTGCACTGCAACCTTAAGGTCTATTATCCCCATGTCAGGTCTGTTCTGGTACCAATGTTTAGAGAGTAAATTGCTTCTCTTAAAAGTTTCTCACAGAAAGCATTTTTGTCAACATTTATTGTATAAACAATTTTAATGTAAGAAAACTTAATTAAACCTATAAAATTCAATCATTTGACCTAAGGAATGAAGTTTACTTTTGTTTATATTCAAATATTTTTGCACTTAGAAGCTTTAAAGATTTCAAGGAGCTTTTGAATATGTCAAGCTCAGAAAGGCGAAGCTAGAGTGGTTTTTTTGCAGTTTCCTACTTGTGAAACTAGCATTTGGAATAATAACACTTAAGACAATATTCAATTTTTTACAATTACATTATGTATAGTGATAATTTGCATTCTATATAAGTAATAATCTAGTTTTAATTAGATTTATCTGCAGTTTTTTTTCTGTAAAAGATTTTTAATAGTGGATATGAATGGCTTATGAATTGAATTAATGGATGATGACAATACTACAATTTTGGTTTTGATAGTTATTATTTATGTAAACATGTTTTGAAAATACTGCACAGGGGTCGTTTCATCAACTATACCAATTGAAGAATGTAATGGCAGTGCCGGATCATAGGGAGGGCTTGGTGGTGCTGAAGCACCGTCGCGCGAGTCTTGTGTGTCACGGGTCGTTGTTTTGCTTGCTTTATGTTTTGATTCGCAGTAAAACAAATGCAGACTTAACCAAGCTTGAGCCGCTTGAGCGTATTCAGTGCATCGTAGAGTTGAGGGAATGACATTGACCTGACGAAGAGATCTTCTTTCGGTTTCGTTTTGGATGGATTAAATCGCACTGTTTGAGATTATTATTAAGAGCAGATAGTCTTGAATTTTTATGTCAAAGCCAAGATCAGTATTTGAATTATTTTTTGCATGCAAATATTAATTAAGTATGTATTTTATCTTCACTAGAATCCGATGGAGGAAAGATAAGTGGTAGTTGTGTTAGTGATGTGATTGGTACTTCGGTTATTCTTTTGCTGATATTTCCAATTACACAGTACCTCACACGCTATCTAATAGTGCAATAATTACAGGTATTTATCATTTAAGCTTCAAAAATACTGTATCGAAACTTTAAATTGTAATCAGAATATGATCCAATTCTTAAACAGCATATTTGCTATACGCCTATCAAAGTCGATTTGCGAAGAATTTATAAGTTAATGGCTAAAAAAGTTCTCCAACACATAAAGGAAGAGATGAAACAAGCAAAATATTGGGGTCTAGTTGTTGATTCCACACCTGACATTTCTCATGTTGATCAATTGTCCGTTGTTGTTCGTTACTATTTAAATAGACGCGTCTATGAGCGTTTTTTGCTTTCAGCAAATATAAAATAATAATGGAGTAAGTTTAAAAGATGACATCTTAGAATTATTGAAGAAACATAGCAGATTGTGGCGCTCAAACGTATGACAATGCCAGAAACATGTCTGGCCAGCGTAAAGGACTGCAGTCGTGTTTGAAAGAACTTAATAATTTGGCTGTTTATGTCCCATGTTGGGACATTCTTTAAATTTAGTAGGGAAGTGCAGTGTTCAGAAATGTCAGTGTGCTGTTTATACAATTTTTTTTACTGTCTCGACAGGCAGATGGGGCAATCTTTGATTCAAAAGTTTTGGATTTATCAGACACCAGATGGACTTGTAGAACGGACGCTGTTGGAGATTGAGTGGATAATTTTGAAAAGATTTATGTCGCTCTGACGAAAATATCAAAAGGCAGAAGTAAGACAAGAAGCGGCAGATTTGTTGAAAGGTATGACAAAGCTTGATAATGTTTTTATGGCAATTTTTTGGAATAAAGTACTAAATAGATTTCATGCCACTAGCCAGTATCTACAGAAGGTCAGTGTTGATCTCCTTACTGCCAACTCAATGCTATTATCATTGGTTGGTTTCGTTTGAATCACTCGAGACTGCAGCAAAATCTCTTAGCGAAACTATTAACCAGGATTATTCAGATTCAAATAAAAGAGGCATAACGCAGAGACTGACAAATAGAGAAACTCAAAAGGAAGCTTCATATGGATCTGAAAAGTATAAAATTCAATCATTCTACGTAATGATAGATAAACTAGCAATGGAATTAAAAAAATCGTAGCGACGCTTATAGTTGTATTACTAATTTATTTGGATTCTTAACTAGATTATTAACTATTGATGGAGAAGAATTGGGAGCGAAGGTTGAGAAACTAGTTGAAGTTTATTCAAGTGATTTGAGTTGAGATCTATTAATTGAACTCAAACAATTCATATCACAGGTAAAAATACAAAATCAAGAACTTGCAGGTTATTTCTCTAATCGATCGGACAAAAAGGCCAAAGAAAACTACAATACAATTTGTCTTATAATAGTATTGAAATGTTTTCCCAAATGTGTATATTGCTTACAGACTTCTTGTTACTATCCCTATAGCAAATTGTGAAAGCGAGCGATCGTTTTCAGTATTGAAAAGAAAGACTACCTGCATTGTCTCTTCTTACAATCGAAAACGAGTTACTTCGATTGATTAACTTCGATGACTTGATAAAAGAATTTGCTGAAGCAAAAAGTCGAAAAAAAATTTGATTAATATACGATTCTTTATATTCTTAACGTGTGAATAAATTTTTATTTGTTATTGAAGTGAATTTAATTACACAAAAATCTCCTCTACAATGAGAAGTCGAATGTTCTTAAAGGGGCTCCGGGCCCCCAAAGGTCTTAATCCGCCACTGAGTAATGGTATCAACATGAGAGTCACTGGAGAATAAATTTTTGTTTTATTATTGCTATTGCATTTTAAACATTTATTTTAAAAAAACTAGTAACAATAAATTATTTTATTTGGTTTAATTGTTATGTTGAATTCGTGATATTTATGTAATTGCCAGTTCAAAATTAATTGCAGTAAAATATTCTCCATGATCAAATATTAAATAGTTATTGTGAATATGACATATAAAATATGTGCTTTACTTGTTTTTTCAATCTTCTTTACAGAAGGTATGTATAATTATTATCACTCCAACCTTTTAATCTAAATTAGAATGTAAGGGTCACTACAAAGGCATTTAATCATTTTCCATTTACTCAAAACTCAGATTATTCTCACTTGAGACGTCATAACTCAGTTCATTGCACGTTTCTTTTCAGTCTCACAAGTGAGACCTAACTGAGTTTTTACCAGCAATCTGCACAAGCTTGAGACCGCGTGCTTTAGGGAGTTTTGTGAACTCAGTTTGAAAGTGAGGTTGAGGACATCACTTGTCAGATCTTGTCATCAAAATAAGCAAGAAAGTGCACAATACTAAATGATTGCAGTCACTGATGTAAATGAACTTATAAACTTATTTTAGTTATGTCGTTTCTTTTGCTGCAAGTAACAGACGGTTGAATCACCAATGGTGAATAATGGTGAATTTTATGAAGTTGTTGAGAAAATTAACTCTGATATACGATAGAATTGAAAATTTATAATGAGTCCAAGGTTTCTTCAGTTCTTTTTTACTGTTACTTCAAGTGTACGTGTGAAGAACACCAACTTTAATTTTAGTCTATCTTCTATTTGAATTTGAGCCCTTCTACTTCTAAACAATTCATATTCCGAGTTAAGATTAATTGTTGAATCTATGAAATGTGTTCTTACCCAAGGATGTGGTTGATCTATGGATTTCTAATACAAGCAATGAACATTGAGGTTTGGGATTTGGGAATTTAAGCATTCTCTAAAACTAACGTTTAATTATTTGCAAAAGATAACAAAACCAAAAAAAAATTAATTCCCTTTTACTAATTATCAGATATTATTTAGCATGATTTTAATTGTTTACTGAATGCATTTGTTTTTCTACAAACAGTTTTTCAATACATAAAACGGAATTTTAGCAAATTGTTTGGAATCTATAAACGATCATCCAAACTGGAAATATTTTCCATCTGAAGATTGTGGAAAAACAATTTATCAAACAATAACGGGTAGAATAGTTGGAGGTAAAACATCCAAAATTGGACAGTTCCCATGGATAGTGAGACTAGGAGTGTTCGAGGAAAACCAAATCGAACCTTTTTTTATCTGTGCCGGATCCTTAATAACAACAAAATATGTTATAACCGCCGGTCATTGTGGAACAGACATGGAAGTGTAAGTATAGGGGCAAGTTTACCTAAACGTAATATTGTACAAATGTAGCTCGTTTTTATCTTATCCTAATGGTTAATATAGAGGTTTAAGTATTATTTTTTTAATGTTCGAAAAATAATAAAACTGAATATATTGCGACAATATTAACGTGTCTCAATAAAGAATTTGTCATGTTGCTTTAGAGCTCGTTTAGGTGAATATGATTCAACTCAGGATGTCGATTGCGACGAGGAGGAAACATATTGTACCACCTATCAAGATATTCAGATTGCTGAATATATATTCAATCTATATGATCCATTCACATCTCAAGATGATATTTGCTTAATTCGTTTAGAAAAAGAAGCCGTTATTGATGGTAAGTGTACAATTAGTCAAAATAGATAATGAAGTTGAAGTTTTAATTCAGTTTTTAAATTTATATAAAATAATGTAATTTTGAATGCGCTTGTGTTCTATATTATAAGTTGATTTTCTCTCATTTTTGTTAGAAATAGCGATAAAAAAATATTTTATACAAAAACTTCACAAAACCAACTGAATTTGCGCGAAAACAGCTACTAAAAATAGAAAAAGCCGTGAGCAGCAGAGCTCCATCACGAAAGTCGAATTTTTCGTCGAATGAAGAATTTAACTAATACACAAACAAATCTTTCCATAAAATGAATTTCTTGGAAATGATATCAATTATTAATCTTATTTCTTTATATGGAAAATTTGCTATTCCTCAATAACTTTGCATTTCACAAGTTAACTCTCTCTCTCTCGAATGAAAATTCATAATTTTAATAGACCCGGTGGTCTGGAACCCTCTTGTTCAATTCCAATTGACAACAAAGAAAAAATTGTCATAATGACAAGAAATTTCGAAAAAGGGAAGTAAAAAAAATCACCCTAGCAACGATCTTACTCGTATTATTCATTAAATAGGAGGCGGTCCAGTTCAACAATTACAACGATCAAAATGATTTCGGGCGTTTTGTGCTAGAAGAACTGAAGAAGAAAACTTTGAACTTGAGAAAGACAATTCTTCAACATCACCCCTACTTGCATGCGAAGTTCGAACCCTCTAGTTAAACATAAAATGGAGAGGGGTGGAGATGGAAAGTTTCGACCTTAGACAGGAAATCATCTCGCTATTAATTGAACCTACATGTGAAATTTCATTTTTCAGTCGCTTTTCGTTTGACCTGCAGAGGTGAGCAAAGGTCAAAAACCACTTTTTTGCACTGCTACACCTCGAAATATTCATTTGTTTTCAACCAAACTCTAATAAAATCAATCCGCCGCCAAAAAAGCCATGTATGCTAATTTTGAACCAAATCGGACCCATAGCAATTGCTCGAGAGACATTCGAACTACAGACATTCGAAAAACCATCATAATCGTGTTCAGGAGGTCTCAAAACACGGGAAAAATGATGTGCCCCCCATTTTTCTTCTAGTCATGCCTACCGTCTAATTTTTCCTTGAAAAATTCGACTAAAAATCCACAGTTGGTATTATTTGAAAAATTAGCTACAAAAGTAACGAAAGGGTTAAATACACTGAGGTATATTTTGAATACATTTTTGATAATCATTAAACCTATTAAAATACCATAGTTATAAACAGGGCGTTTCCTTATGTCCAAGAGCATATTGAGATTAAATATGAGAATCAATTTTTAGAAAATCAAAGGAATACGATAATTGATTCCATAGTTGCTCCAAACAAACAAACAGAAAATAAATAAATTTTCGTTTATTTACTGAGGTTTTTGGAGTTTTGCAAATGTAGAGAAACAAACTTAGTATTGGGCAGTTTCTTCGGTTTCTTTTACTTTTATAATCCGTTTTCATTCCTGTACAGTCAAGCAGTCGTTTTTAATAGATTGAAAATTTATCGAAGCATCAAATTTCTAACTAAAATACTTTAGGTTCCTGCAACCTTCATATCTTTACTTTTTTACTTTCTAATCTAATTATTTGCAGATTTCGTGAGGCCTATTTGCTTACCCCAAGGGCATTTAGTTAACAAAGATTTAACTGGTAGAAAAGTGCAAGTCGCTGGCTGGGGTTATGTAGATAGCGATACGTACACAACAGCCGATACCTTAATGTATGTTTCGTTACCGATAATTGAAAGAACTGAATGTGATGCAATATATAAACGTAGTCTGACTAATTTTCAATTGTGTATAGGAACTGAAGGTATTAAGAGATATTCTTGTACCGATTAGGTTTAAAGTTTGACGTTATTTTAATTTTAGGAAAAGATTCATGTAACGGGGATTCTGGAGGTGGTGCAATTAAACTAATGAAAAGACATCATGAACTTCGTTATTATTTAATTGGCATTGTTTCTTATGGGAAAAAAGACTGTGGGAAAGGACCAGCAGTATATACGGACGTCTCTAAATATTTGAAAGATATTTTGGATGCAATAACACAATAAATGCTAGATTATAGTTGGATATAGCACTATTATTATTATATTTAAATTACCTTATTGTTAAAAATTTCTATTTTTTATTAATCGAAATTGGTATTTCGAATGGTCTCTAACATAATTCGTTATCAAATTAATTTGACGCTATCTTAAATAAGATATGAAATTGTATATTTTGAGATGCTATGAAACTAGAAGAGTTAAAAGCTGGCAACACCGTATTTTAAATACCTCTATCGTTAAGTAGTAAACTTTGAATACAGCGAGCCGCTGTTAACACAGAGTAAATAGTGGTACAAAAGATTTGTCAATGAAATTTGAATTAGTCACAAGAACTTGTGCCCGTTACGATTTCAATATCCCCAATTTGGTGATAAAAGTCCTTCACAACTAACTGTGTTTCGCTGTTTTAGCGAAATTGAAAGAAGCATGTGTTCGTAGGTTTTGTCTTTCAGTCAAAGATTATATACTCGATAGATCTGCCACTCTGTATAAAAATTTGACGACAAAGTTCGATTTTAGTGACATCTCTCGGAATGGCTTCGTACCAAGAAAAAAGATTTCTATAATCAAAGATTTGATCTAAGGTTCATATCCATGCTAATTTCGCGGGAAATTTGAAAATAACTCCAGTAATTTTAAAATGTTCGAAGGTAGTTGTCGCATCAAATTGTGAATGAAACAAAAGTATTATGCAAAATACTTTCATTTTGCTAACATTTCAAATTCAAATATTGTTGTTTACAAGAAAATATAAATACTTGAAGTTAAAATGCTGTTTAAATGAAGTATTTTGTAAAATATTTTGGTTTCATTTACAATTTATTTGACAACCAGGTCCGATCATCTAAATATTTCACAATTAAATGGTTTACATAAGATATGGGTAGATGGAATATTGAAAGCTAGAGATGGATATTGAATCTCATCTCTAGCTCAGTCGTTGATAACCTCAAAAGACGCAGTTAGGAAGAATCCATCAGCCTGTTTCTGTATTGATTTTTAATGAATCCTATTGCAGAAAAAATCTCTCTCAAAATACTTTCACTTCATACAAGTGCTTCCAAACATCGGAGTAATTAATAAATAGCACGAATTGTCTAAGTTTGGTTATATTTCTATGGATAAAAATTTTTGGTTCGATTCAAAAATTGTATTTTACAATTAGAAAGATACCACGACACCCCACACTAATAACAATACGGGGTTTTCCAGTAAGAGGTGTTATTTTGATATTCAAAGAAAAATGCCATTTTTTGAGATAAATGATCGGATGTTTATTTCATTATAAAGAGGAAGGTATGCCGTTAATAATGGAACACAACATCAGCCAAATGGCCGCCACGACTGCGCTTACAGGACCATATCCTTTTCATGAAATTTTCCGTAACCAAATTGCAAAGCGGCTGCCCTATGTCCTCGATAGCCTCACGAATTCCATCTTTGAGGTCTTGAATCGATGCTGGACTGTTGGCGTAGATCTTATCTTTCACGTGGCCCCAAAGGAAAAAGTCGCAAGATGTTAAATCACAAGATCTCGGTGGCCAATTTTGATCCTCTCTTCAGATAACACGGTCCGGAAATTTTTCCCGTAAAAGATCGATGGTTTCGTTACTTGTGTGGCACGTAGCGCCGTCTTGTTGAAAGTAAACGTTGTCCAAATCAATACCATCCAATTCCGGCCATAAAAAATCATTAATCATCTCTCGATAGCGCAATCCATTCCACTGTTGCTCCAGCCTCATTTTCGAAAAAGTAAGGTCCAATGACACCGTCAGACCATAAACCGCACAAAACAGTCACGCGTTGAGGATGGAGAGGATTTTCAACAATAACTCTTGGGTTTTCCGAGCCCCAGATTCGACAATTTTGTTTATTGACGTAACCACCAAGTTGGAAATGGGCCTCATCAGTTAAGATGATTTTTCGATGAAATTCCGGATCATTTTCATGCATTTCAAGGACCCAATCAGCAAAGACACGACATTGTTGACGATCGGCCGATTGAGTTCTTGTGTTAACTGAACTTTATAGGTCTTAAGACCCAAGTCTTCATGCAAAATACGGTGTAATGACGTTTGTGGTATGGCTAATTCCAAAGAACGACGAGGAATGGACAAACCTGGGTTTTCTTCAACACTTTGGGCTACAGCAGCAATATTCTCAGTTGTTCTTGGGCGACGTGCACGGGTTTTATTCTTCACATCACTAATTGTCTCAACAGCTCAAATTTTTCCACCAATTTCTGTATTGCGGTCCGAGAAGGTGCTTCACGTCGACCCAAAAATGTTTTAGTTTTATGAACCGTCTCTGCCAAACTTTCACCGTTTTTATAGTGAATTTTAATAATTTCAATGCGTTGTTGAAGCGTGTATCGTTCCATTTTCATTAATGGCGTAGTTTCTACTTGTCAAATGTCAAAAAATGACAGCTTCAAAAGTGACATTTACCGAAATAGCGGGCTGTTCAAAATAACACCTCTTATTGGAAAACCCTTTACTAATGAATAAAATATCCTGCACGGAAAAGGTCTGTGATCTGCTTCTATTAAATTATAAAATACCCGTACTGTATAATTAATATAAGCAAATTCACTGACGTTTCACTTTTTTCCACTTTCATTTTATACACGAACCATATTTTGAACATGTGGATGAAACATCTTTTTAAAAGTAAAAGTAAGACTAATTTTTTTATTGAAAAATTTTTTTAGAAGGTCCCGACGGCCGTCCGGGCTAGATGGACTAGAAACCACTCGCGCCGCTGGTACTTTTGAATTTATTCTTACAAATAATTTTATTTTTCTACTTATAATGGACAAGGAACTGAAATTATTAAGCTGCTGAAAAAAAAGGAAACGTTACTTGAGCTCAGTAATTAATTTCGCGATTATACATTAAAAAAGAAGCGAAAATTTTTTGGTACAAATTGAACTCTGTGGTATGTTTAAATAAATATATTTTCTAAAGATTCGCCAGTAAATAAGTTTTAGAGTGACCTTCGTTTTTAATTTTCTATTATCCATTTTTATTTGCAAATTGATAATGTTCAATTTATCTTCGAACAATATAATTTAATATTTTTGAAATATATAGTGGTAAATATCTGAAGTACACATCATTTGCTGACTAGTATATTTTGATACGTCACATAAAATTACATGCAAGTTGGGTTTCCTGCTAAGCCACACTTCAGACGCTGGTGTTTCCAAGGCTGGCTGGGTAACTAACAACGATTGACCGAAAGATCAAGATGGGTCATCAGTAAATTAACTTTGAAACTCGTTCAGTGTTTTCTTTCGTTTTGATTCGCATGTATTTACAATAAATTTGTGATATTAAATTAGTAGTTAGAATGGAGCGCGACTGGCGAATTACGGCATTTTCAATAGTTTTATTTGGATTATTTACAATTTGCTTAACACGTAAGTATCTATGTAACTTTTGATACCTTTAATTAGTTTTTAATGTGAAAATTGTTTTTTAGTTTTTGTTCTACCAGTCTGATTTATTGTCATTTTATGGTGGTAAAAACTAATGATTTCTTACTGTGGTTTTTTGGTTGGTTTTTATCACCGTTTTGACTCCTTGACCTCTTATAGCGATAACCAGAATTTACGTTCTAAAAAATTCATATATATATATATTCATAAAATAATATTTATTCATTCAATCTATTTCCAGTTCATGAGGAATAATCATATTAATTTTTTCTAATAAACAAACTTATCTGATTGCATCTTATTAACTTTAATCCATTTTTGGTCAGATATTTTATTTGAAATATTCGTATGAAATAAAAAAAATAATATCGTATTTATAACTGAATTAATATTTACTCTAATAAACGTCAAAGCAAAACCATAAATATATTAGTTGCTAGATGGTAACTGATTGTCAATTTGGTTAGCCCCATTACGTTTTTAACATTTGTTATCATAAATAAATAATATAAATATGAATAGAAAACCAGTTTGTTTCATTACTAACAAATTTGATTTTGATAGCGAGATATTATCATTTGATACATCTAAAAGTGGTTTTGCCGTAATAACATTTAAGATTCTATAGTAAATCCTGTTATTTCCTTTTTTATTAAAATCGTTTTTATCCATTATCCAGCTATCAAATGGACACAAAACTATTTTTTATAAAACCGCTCTCTTTCCAATTTTCACTTTGTTTATTAAATAATCATGGAAAAAGAAACCATTAATATTCTAGGTATAGCCTTTAGTATTCTACGGTTTTAACCCAACGATCAGTTAGTTCTTTGAGACCTTGTTAAAACTACTCTTTGGGCTTAGATGCAAAAAATTGTTGCAATGCATTGTCAACTTCTCCTTTGGATACAAATTTTTCCCATTGAAGATTTTCATCATATATCTAAATAGGAAAATATTAATCTGACGGTGCAAGGTCCGGACTTAATGCTGGATATGGTAGGAGTTCAATACCAGCAAGTTCTTCGATCCTATACCGCGTAAATTTCGCGGCATGTGGTTGAGTGTCATCTTGTTGTAAGAGAACCTGCTTTCGGTTGACTAAATATGTATATTTCTCCGATAAAACCCCTCATCATTTCAACAGATACACAACAAGACTCGAATCCCCCTCTGAAAGTTGTTCATTGTCCAACTACTGATTTTTCATGTTCGGGTGGTCCAATAAATCAATTTTTATCGTAAGTAACCATGCGTCTGATAAAACGGCAGGACAAGGAATTGTTTACACGCTTCTACTCGACTGTTCAACAACTGTTATATTTTAAATGACTTTCTATGGTATCTTTCTGAGGTCCAAGGGAGTCCGATATAATCGGTGTGTGTTGGTACGCCGCTGGTTTTCTACTGCTACCTTAACATCACACAGATGGACGACTTGTGCTCGAACGAACTTCAACCATCAAATCTCCACTTTTCCTCCAATTTTCCTTGCTTCTACGGGTGCATAAAGCTTTTGTTTCATATCATGTTTTATCGTACTCTATATCTATTTATTATAAAAACGTTCTGCGTCGTCAATGATGAAACGAAATGAAAGCAATACAAATAGAGACTAGTCTGTAATGTCGCTAAAACATAATGTTAGTAAAAAATTGATAGAGTGTATATGTATGTCTTTACATATTGGCGCCACCGTGTAATGTTTGCGTAGGAATACATAAATAGTTATTAATAAATATAAAATTGTGTGCTAATCGAGGGGAAATACCGTTTTCATACAAAACAGTCTATTTAATTAAATTAACTAGCAATAGAATGCCATGTATAAATTAAAGGCCACATTCTAAATCATCACGAGATTTAGACTCTAGAATTTAAATGCTAATATATACACTCACCCCATTCTCTTTACTCATATTTCAGAGCTCTGAGAATGAAATTTTTTTAGTAAATAATTTTATTGCTTATATATATAGAGTCAGATCCCTGTCCAAATCCACCGTATGGGCAAACAGGAGACTGCAAAGTACTCACTGAATGTGAAAGCTTGTACCATATTTTAAAAAACCGTCCCATTAAAGCTGCCGATGCCAATAAATTGAGACAGGCGCAATGTGGATTCGAAGGTACGTTACCAAAAGTATGTTGTCCTCTCGATGATAGACCTCCAACAACTACTCAGCAAGAAAGTTATGGAAGTGGTAAGTGTGGTTATTTTAAATTAATTTATTATTGATCGCTTCTTCTAAATGTTCATAAAATGCGTTTGTTTACATACATGGTACTTCGTCAATTGTAAATTAATATTAATCATAAAAAAAACAAGATTTTATGGTAGTTAACACCATGAAACATTGCGTGTAATAAGAGAATAACCTAGAAACGAGAATATGTAACTAGTGCAAATGAAAATCGAATAAATCGTATGTACCGGGTGTCTATCTCGGACAAATTTCAGAAACCCTTTGCAGCATAAGACAATAATGCAAATTAGAAGAAGCTAAATTTCACAAAGTTTACCATAAAAATTAGAATTGAATATGGAAACACAGTATTCTTGACAGAATCCGAACGGTTCAAATGAATTGCGCCAAAATATACGGCATGTACGGAATATTTTGGAAGTATATTGTTTACCTAATAATACGTGGAAAAAAGTTGTATTGAATTTATTTTATAAGAAATAAGAAATTAATTGCTTGAATAGTGAAAATAAATAAAGATTTACTGTACATGTAATATTCATTTAAGTCATTATATTAACAAGTTAAATGTTTAACGCAGTGAATCTATTTCGAATCTGGAATAATAAAGTCGCAAAATATAAGTTTCTATTCCGTTTTCTATCTTAGACTTGAAACAAAATTAATTAGGAAGTTAAAAATTTATCTTTGATTGGAGGATTGATAAGAACGGATCAATTGCGGACGCTCACAAAAATAGTGTATTCTTCTTCATAAAGAACATCAATACGTCAATTTTGTGAATAACTTAAGGAACGAAGGAAGTTAATAGACATCTCCCATATTGGCTAACACATTGACTATTATTACTTCATTCAATGCAGCATAACATAGCTGAGTTGCCGTTTTCTCGAACCATTGACGATTTTGTTAACTGTGATGTTGTGCGCTGACCTATATGCTTTTCTTCTCATTATTTTGCTTCTATTACCAAGTGAAGAAGATCGTACTTTACAGGGTTAAGCATCACATGACTAAAGTATTCGAATTTATGTCTCTATAATATTGAATATTTCCAAAGTTTTGTCAGTCGCCCAAGAATCTCGGTATTAGTAACAAACCTCCAAACGATTGAGCAGTTTTTCTGTGTGTCTATATTCCTGCACCGTATAAAAGCACAGATGAAGATTAAGGTCATAGCTGCAAAGATTCATTCCTCGTGCTTTGGCTAGGATCCCATTTATTGTTTACTGCGGTTTCCAGAAACGTTGTTTTTTCTAGTTGGTAAGCTAGTTGGTAAGCTATTACCCGTGGTTTCTCTTGTTGGTTAATTTTGTTGTTTACTTATGACCATATATTCAGTCTTCTTTGTATCAAGCTTTAGTCTGTTTTTCTAGCAGACTATAACAAGACTGTCGGTCTATTGGCATCTGTAGTTCTTCAAACGAGCTAGCTATTAAGTTGATAAGTTTCCCATAAACCAAGTTCCTTCATCAGCGTTTTCTAAAACATCATTGAATATTTTTTCAGTGTACAAATGAAAGAATAATGGATATAGAATGCACCTTTTTACGGACATAATGGTCGTTATAAGAGTGATATTGAAACTCATTTATTCATAGAGATACATTTCAGAAATTGAGTGTGTGGGTTGGCATTTGAACCAATATTTATTAACAGATAGGTATTCCAATAATTGATGACACTTTGGAACATAATAAAACAATTTTTTAGAGAATCAACTAACCTTCGAACCCAAAATTATAAGATAGTTTTTATACTCAAAACCACCCTAAATCAAAAACATTCGCCTGCAGTTACGATTAGATTTTAAAGAAAATCTTGAATTATGAGTTCCTGGGTGGTTTTGTGGGAACACCGTGTATATAAATTGACGTTCTTATACTGATTCCTCATCTGAAACAGTTTTTTATATCATATTTGAAATATAGGGTTGTGATGTGGTCAACGGGGTATTTAAAAAGCTACACCCAATTTTCCAAAAAAAATCGTAAGTTCAATACCCTGTACAATGTAACAGAATGAAGATCTGTTGGAGCAAAAGCATTTGAATAGTTGTAAAAATAATGGAAAATTATTTATTTCCTTATTTTTCATTGAATCTGATACAGGGCGAATCTAAATATCACAACATTTTTTGTCGTTTTTTTTCAAAAGTATTCCCTAGACCTGAAATTAATAGTTATTGAGATATTTTGATTTTTCTGTAGCTATAATCACTAAAATTTTCAAATTGATATGTCATAGGACAAAGGAAGCACTGAAATTTATCACACTAATCAATACTTCCAATTTTCCAGGAATTCTGATGACAATTTGTAGTGCAGTGGTTCGAATTATAATAAATTTATGATAATCATTTACGTGGGTAGAAATAGTTGTTTTTGAATTTTCTCCTTATCTATGTTTAGGTTTCATGAGATTATTCGCGGAAATTATTATTTGTCTAATTATTGGCAAATCGCTGTTAGTCGAACTCGATTTTTTATGCGGAAGAAATAAACAACTTTAATACACTAATAACGCATAAAGATTTGTAGAAAATAAATATTACTAAATTGGTAATACGAGGGTTGTCACTTAAGTTTTGATATAGACAAATAAAAACAAATAATTGTATTGGATATGTCTTCCATTCCAATTTAGGTATCTCCAAAATATCTGATTTGAACGCAACAACCGATTCTTCAGATGTGGAATAACGTTGAACCCGCAATTCATTTTTGATCTGTGGGAATAAGAGAAAATCATTGGGTGCTGTAAAACGGATGATCCATCAATTCGATGTTTTGACTGTTCACAAACAACATTTTGTTTGAATTAATGTGTGAGAACTCGCATTGTCGTGGTGGAAAAATTCGTCCTCGGTGTTTGGTTTCCTTGATTTTTTTTAATATTTCTGGCAAACAAAAGCTGGCGACATATCCAGTTATTCTGAAAAAACAGGCACCAATTTTTTTAGCCTTTCTTTGCACCAATCGACACGAGCGATTGTCAAATTATGCGGTATTAAACGCGAAAAAATCTTTTTCGTTTACATATTTTTACTTTGCTTCAAAATCAACTTGAATTCCTACCATTATTTCTACGTGGGACACAAGGTACAGAGTCATAAATGTATAGATATTCCACCTCTTATGATGAATAATTTAAATAGTTCGATCCCTGATATTTCTTTTGACTTACCTGTAAGAATCTCTGAGTTGGTAGTTGATATAATTATCCGACATTGTTACTGCAGGTGTTTGATGTCAGTATTTGATAAGATCAACAGAAATGAATTCATTGTTGTCGTTACTATTCACTATTTGAAATTCACAGCTTTCAGAGTTTATCGTCCGTTAGCAAGTAGTAAGTCAAGATGAAATATCTTGGAAACAACTTTACACACAGAATTATCAAGATGCTTAATGCATAGTTATGATATTTTTCAGCAAAACCTGCAGATAGCAATCTTTTACCATCAACAGATATATGTGGAGTAGCTACTTTAGACGAAAAAATTTTAGGTGGAAATGCTACGGAATTAGACGAATTCCCGTGGATGTGTTTGGTGGAATATGAAAGAGGTAAATTTGAAAAAAAAAGTATAATAAATAAATATATAATTATATAATACAGTATTGTCAATTGCTGGTTAAAAAATATTGATTCACTTAAAGGAATAATTATCAAATGTCACATTTTATGTATATCCAAGTTAACAGATTGTTTTATTTGAGTCTACCGAAGGATCTATAAAATAAAACTTATGAAATATATTTTCTGGGTTATATGAGAGTGATATTTATAAACCTTTTCAGATAATAGGAAACATGGGTTTTATTGTGGAGGTGTATTAATAAATAACAGATATATTTTGACGGCTGCTCACTGCGTCAAGGGAAAAGATCTTCCAAAGTCGTGGAAGCTGTAAGTATATGTTTCCGTGAGTATATCACATAAAAGTGTATATTACTATCTCACTATTTTTAAATTGATAGAATTTACAAAATGATAAACAATCAACGAAGCGTAAAGTTGGAATATGAAGGTTGTTTATGTTAGACAAAAATACAACTCATTATTAGTAAGTGAGTAATTTTTACACAGGAAAATATGGAGATTTTTTTTATTTGGAATTTTCTACATTATGATTATTAATATTGATGAGTTTTCGTAAACTTTTCTACAACTATAAAAAATCTGGTTCTATATTTAATTTTCTCATGTTTTATAGAGTAGGGGTGCGGTTAGGAGAATATAATCTCGATACAGAAGAAGACTGTAAATTAACTGCCAAAGGAACAAATATATGTGCTCCCGCTCCGATTAATGTGGCTGTGGAAGAGAAAATTGCCCACGAACAGTACAATCCTAACGATCCCAATCAGTACCACGACATTGCTCTTCTTAGATTGAGTAGACCAGTTACTTTCACTAGTAAGGATAATCACACTTTTTTTATTAAAATGATTGGTATACCTGAAATAAATATCGAATTATTTAAATTATTTTTCAGTATTTAAAGCAGATTTTTGTATTTTACAGGATTATTTACATACTCAAGGAAGTACAAAAATAGATCATTTTATATTTGGATAATAAAATTAATTTCCTAAGTTGGTACATCCTTGCACGTGATGCTTCATCGCGTTTTTTAAAAAATCTGATGTCTTTGTGGAGTTTGTTTTCATATTCTCTACTTGTACCTTCTGAAATAAATTCCTGCTACTAATTTTGCTGTATATGCAATTTATTGACATGACACAACTTGTTTTTCGAAAGATACATGATTCCAATGCAGAAAGATTAAAAAAAGAAAATTTTGGCTCGATTGAAGCTAGAAAAATATGGCCAAGTTTGAAAAAACACATTTTTAACGTCAAAGCTTACATATCTCGCTATTTTGGGATAACTTTTAGGATCTTATTGTGTTTCCAAATATTGGAATCTTGTTTATTATACAACTAATGAGTAGATTTTGTAGATTTTTAATTGTTCAACATATTTTTGGACAATGAACAAACTTCTCAGCTTTGGACGGTATCACACCAGAACAAATTCAAAAAAGATTGCTAAAAGTGGGCAAGAAATTTTTAGTTCAATTCGAATAGTATAGAGTTGCATATTTAGAACGTCAAAAAATGCATCAACGCATCAAAACATAACAAAAATATAAAATATGATTATGCATGATTATCGAAGTTCTCCATTATAGAAAGATCTAAGCAGGATTCGCTCACTCATATGCAACTTTTTCCGCAATATTTGAATGATTTCAGAAAGATTAAAAATAATTTTGTGCGTAATTTTATAATTGAAGATGTGACTTGGGTCTATCATCATGAGCCTGAACCAGTCTAAGGAGTGGCGCTTCGGCTCCAAAGCGAGATTCCATAAGTCAGAGCCTCAGAATAGGAAAGGAAATTTTGCTAGTAGATTACTTCCAAAGTGATAAAACAATAAATGCAGTCTATTATATATTTTTGATGAAGAAAGCGCACATAGCTCAAAAGACCGATCTATCTATCCGATATTCTATAGATCTGGCTTCCTCTGACCTCTGTTAGTTCTCAAATCCCAAAAATATCCATGAGTAGGGAACGATTTCCATCGATCTAAGAGGTAATCTCAATTGCGGATGCATATTTCGACATTCTCACTTCAATATTTTGAAACGTCTTTTTGTTTTTATTAGATATCGATTGACAAAAATATTGCACAACCAGAATAGATAATTGGGTATAAAAGGAAAGATGAGACTCAATTCTGTGTGCTCATATTCTTTTCATCCGACTTTATATTGACTGTGGTCGTTACAAAAGAAGTGAAAATCATACATCACTCACCACTTTCCATCAAACTCGCCTGAGTGCCTAATTTTTTTATAATTAAGTACCATTCTTTTGTCTTGATTCATTATCAAAAACCTTTTTTAATAATCTAGATTACGTGAGACCTATCTGCCTTCCAAAAACTTCAGCTACCCAAGGAGAATATGTAGGAAAGAATTTATTCGTTGCTGGATGGGGTAAAACTGAAACAAGATCAGAAAGTAACATTAAACTCAAATTGAAAGTAAGTTTTTCAAATAAATTCATAATATATTATATAAATAAAGACCTAAAAGTACTGTTCATAGAGGTATACCTAGGGGAGATGTATTGTGATATAGATCTATAACTATTCTTGAAAGCGGTTACGTTTAATCCTAATTTAATTAGACAGTAACACAGGTTTTGTTCATTTAGACCAAACCAAAACCAAAACCAAAATATCAGCAAATCATGTTTATATTTTAAATATTCCAACGATTATACACATTTTTAGAGACAGTTATTTTTAGATTCCAGTCAAATCTAATAGAGAATGTTCGAGAACCTATACTCAAGCAGGTGTGCAAGTAAATTCGGGACAATTGTGTGCAGGAGGAGAGAAAGGAAAAGATTCTTGTAGAGGTGACAGCGGAGGCCCTCTAATGACATTCACTGTTAATGAAGACGGCAAACCTGGTTGGTACATTATTGGTGTAGTTTCCTTCGGACCTTCGCCTTGCGGTATGGAAAATTGGCCTGGTGTCTACACAAGAGTAGAGAACTACGTCCAGTGGATAGTATCTAAGTTGAGGCCTTGATTTTATAGTTTTAATTTATGTTTGGAGGATATTTCCTTGGACCGTTCAAAAAACTTCAACATTTCTAGCATTTGAAGAAAATAACGGAAAAAGAAATTTCTGTTTTTCACTAAATGAGGACCACACAGATTTTCTAATCAAATTTCTCAATTACTCCAAGGAATTTATCTTATTTGCGTTTAAACATAGGTTGGTGATTTTGTACATAAACTGTGAAAGTATAAATACTAAAGTTACCACATCAGTGGTGATATGTTTCGAATAATTTCAGTTGTTATATTTTGCTTATAAATATTATTTTTAAAAACTTTTATCCGCTTCAGACTGAATCTGATTTATTAAAATTAAACGCCAGATTTTAAAGAAAGTTATAGTTTTAGTATTTTTTATAAATAAAATTTATATATTAAAAGAATATGTTTCGTATTAAACTGTGTTTTATTTCCGTCTCTTATTTCCAAATGCTGGGTATGGATTATTTAAGAACAATTTTGCGATGGCGTTTTCAATATGATTTGACACCTCTATTAATTTTTTTCATTATAATTTCGAAAAATTAAATATATACATGGAGAACAACATTTGAATGCAACTTCATCTTTCTATTTTGTGATAGTTCGGTACGGTAACACTGGAAAAAGGGGACATGAAGGGAGAGTGGTGGACGAGCAATACGAGTAGACGTTTAGAACAAGTTTCTCTATCAAAATTCTTTATTGGCAAAAAATTGTTAAATTTTGAGGCAAGAGCTTGTAAACTATAAAATAAAAACACTAATGACCAAATGAATACAAAAATAAAATTCATTGTTTTTGAGAAATTGAGCGATCTGAAAATTTCAGCACAGTGCAACAGAAACTGTTGCAAAACTTTGGCAGAACTATAGAGGGAGTGCTTTATCAATATTTACTTCGGTTCTTCAAGTCATATATCAACAGATAAATATGTTGATAGAATCCGAAAACTTGTGCATTCAGATCATTGGTTGACAATAAAAATGATTCCGAATAAGAATCGAAATCGAAACGCCATAGCATGGAATGTACAAAAAAGTTGTTTTATTGTAATGTTAATTTGTTTCTTCAATAACCAGAAAATTGTTAACATTTGTGCCTCATACCTAAACAATTAATGTACACTTGAAAGACTCGGAAAAAGATTCATGACCCTTCCAAACAATTCCAATAAATGAGTTATTGAACCTTAATAATACTCATGTGGTTCCACAACTTCCTTACTCACCTGACGAACTTCCTCTCAATTTTGTTTCATTTGATATTATATAACAGTAATAGTTGAATAAATAAATGACAGATGCTTGAGCTGCTTTTGTGATCCTGGGCGACTGCAGGGTTCGGATCTTCGTACGTAAAACAAGTTGACAGTTTGTTTTTCAAAAGATACAATTGCAGGTACAAGTTTCATAATAAAATGAAAATTTAATAAATGTGGCTACTAAATAAGTAAATAGTGATTAATTCTATTGTAATAATTCCCGGTCACTCGGACACCAAAGGCAACGACGAGGCAAACTCACTCGCCAGACTGGGATCGGCGAACTAACCGTTGGGCCCAGAGCCTATCCGTGGTGTAGCTACGTATCGTATATCTCAACGGTCTGCTTGTAAGGCAGGCTTGGCAGAGATGGATAGAGACATCTGGCATGAGACAAGCGAAGGCACACACCAAACAACTACTCCAACTGAACAGGCGCGAAATACGACTAGTGACCGGATGTTTAACCGGACACGATCTAAAACGCCATCTCCATACCATAGGTATCACGGACGATCCGAAGTGCCACCGGTGCATGGAGGAGGATGAAACTGCAGACTATATCATCTGTGAGTGCTCAGCAATCCCATGAGTCGGTTCAAACACTTGTGCAAGCCTTACGGCTTGCCTAATGACATCAAAGGGTTCAAGCCAAAGCGCCTGATCGGCTTCTCAAAGGACATAGGCCTTTGGTAACATCAAGTTGGGCACGACGAACTTATCTTGACCTATGTGCGCAATTACCTATAAATAAATCTACATCTGCTGTAAACAGATTGTCGTAATAGAGTTTTAGGACGACACGGAAGATATTTTTATGGTGACTGTGGTGGTGGTGCTAACGATCTGAGGAGAAACTTATCTCTAGGTGTTGTTCCTGTGAACATGAAATTATTTTCTTCCTGTGCGAGATAAAGGCCGTATACATATTATAAAGGACTTTCCACGAAGAGTGAAATCTGATGCTTTTTAATTAAACTATTCAATGTTAGTGTGACATTGATTGCATTTAAAAAATACATCTAACGTTTTGTTCTTAATTAAGGCTTTGGAATATCTTTATCTTCAATCATATGAGGTTATAATACAATCAATTTATGAACAGAAATTTATCTAATTCTTAATAGTTGCAGATTGATGTAATCACCTCAGCAACTTTGTTTTTTGTATAAAACTGTAACTAACAGAAACCTCAACGGAGCTATTTCTGAAAATAGCAGAAAAAGAGGGTTTCAAAACATTCTAAAAGGATTTCAGTGAATTTTTATGATTAATAAATAATATAGATGAAGACTAGCTTTCATAAAAATCTGTTATGAGCAGATTGAATTGAGATTACAGAATTTCAAGTTTCTAGCTTTACTAAAAAATAAAAAATCAATTTTAGTGTTATCTCGGAAAAGGGTGGGCTGAGGAAATTTCATACGAGCAATCACCCACTGAGTTTTGTCGCATGAATTTAGAAGCACCCTGTATATGATCTGTGACTTGCAATGTTATTTGTATTGCAAAGACTTATTGGCAATTTAACATTTAAGCGCTGGCGCGATATCATCCAAATCTCTTCAGACGCAAACTTTATGATGACTAAATAAAAAAATTCGCACAAACGGAAAAATAATCCCAAATGGAAATTTGTACATTTACTGACACAGCTGTACGTACAAATCGTTATTAAACTCTATTTTTTCTTGAAAAATTCAAAATGAAGACAAATTATAATTTTGCATGAGAAAGATTTTCTAATCATCTACAATATCAATTTTTTTTCGACGATACTAAAAGGCCTTATGTGGCATTTGCCAATGGTGCAAACATAATCTTAAAGCGAGATTAATCCACTGAAAAGGATTTGAATCAACGGTGAATTTGGGTGATAACAACTACTGAATTTATTAATATTCAGACTACCAAAGCACAGGAATAAATTTGAAAAATTAAATGGAAGAATAGATAATACAAGTGATAACTTCTAATATAGAAGAAAATAATAGACAAGAAAGTAGCATTTGAGAAATTAAATAAATAGATAATACGAAAAAGTCATTTAAAATGTAGAAGAAAATAATATATAAGCAGGATTCGATTAATAGATTAATTAAAAAGAAAGTTAGGAAAAATGAAAGAAGAAAAACATGAAATAACTGCAGAGATGAGAATAGTAATACAACTGTGAATGTAGGTATACTGTTATTATTATTTTTGAAGAATTCGAGAGGAAGATCTAGTGACTAACATGTGGTGATAAATAAAATAGAAGAAGTTCCCAGCTTGATTGCAAAATGGATAGGTTACTTGTCGAGGAGAAGCTTTGTAGTTCTTCTGGCCAATGCGGAGGCAACTTTACATCCATAAAACGTCACGGTGGCGGGAAATCTGCCTTCGTAGCTGAAGCATATAGTGATAGTAATAATAAAGTAAAATAGTTTGAATAACAAAATTGAGATTTCTAACAAAATATTCTAATAAATTATCCATCTTCTTCCAAACAAATTAAAATATCTTACAAAGTTGTGGAATCAATTTTACAAGGAATATCTAACGGTTTTGATCAGCAGCAGCAATTTTTATCGATTATTATTCCAATAAATGAAATTGTTTTATGATGATTAATTAATTAATAATTGGCTGTGTCGAAAATAAATCCTACAAAAAGTGATATTAACATTTACGCAACTATAAAGATGCAGAAAAAAATATTTTTAGTACAATATTTCATAAAATGCCAGAAGAAGCTAATTAACTTCTACTTTATATATCTACGAACAAATCCGGTACAACTTTCCACGTGCTAGGCCAACTAGTATTTGATTAAATTCACCAGGAAAGGAAATGATCAAAAATGAACGAATTAATGAATAAAATTAGGGTGAACCAAGATCTCTTGGGAACATGTAAAATAATCACAAGACATATTTCTCTTTGAATATTTGGAATAATTATATTTGAGAGTATACTGCGGCTCTAAGCAACTTCATGTGAAAAACAAGTAGTTAATTACCTACAGTTGCTTCAAACAAAGAACCCAGTTAATTATGGTTTATGTATAAGAAATTAAGTACCTAGATAAAAAAACCAGTTTATTTAACCATAGGCCCGATAGAAAACAGCCCATAAGTTTAAAACGTGTCCATAAAAACAAAAAAAAGCTCTAGTTAACGTTCAAATCGATTATTATAAAACAACGAGTAATCATTAGATCAAATCCAGCTTGACGAATTGTTTATTGATTAGAAATTGGATTTGATACTCATATAAAAAATGTGTATAAGCATAATTGAAATCAAACACACATAAATTTATCATGAAATCGACAGTTATGAGTAGTGTATTGGACTTGACCTGAATTTTCATTGAAAAGTTTGCCAATTTATGAAATTAAAGATTTTTAACCTACCAGTATCATTTTTTTATAAAATTATAATTTTTAAGGTTGGAATTTCCAAAGATATGGATTTTTTCCATTTGCGTGACTGATACATAAGTAAAATTACACTTCAATTATGTCCAGTATCAAATCGGAAAACTATCAAATGCTTTAGTCGAGAAGAATCTAAAATTAACATTTATGAGGTCTACTTCTCAAGTTCTCTGAATAAGAATAAGATTATTTGAACCAATCAAAAGTATTTATACCAATTCAGTTTTGGTCGCAAGAGGAAACGAAATATTTTTTAAGGATAGTAACACATCTTGGTTGCATATAAAAACTACGCACGCATTGATGTGACATGTGGGTGATTCCGTTCTAACTGTGATTTTTTGTATTCAAAATTTCAAGATTTTAAAATTTAACTTTTCTAACTTTTTTATGCATATTATTCATCTATTTTACTGTAAAAATAAAACTCTAAGAGGAATTTACTACAACTTCAAAGTATCACGAGCAAGACACAAATGTCGGATTTTGAGTTCCACGGTACTGACTCATTTATCCACGGTACTGACATGGTAACTTAAGATATTAAACAACAAGTGCATCAATTTTCCTCAGTTTGATCATAAACATTAGAATTTATAAGGTAATTAGTTTAAATCATTTGTTACGACAAAAAAAATTAATAATTTATCGGTTAATTCTAGGAATGGACATGACACGGTACTGACATTCAAGTGATGTAGTATAAGTTTTCTTTAAGTGGCAAGTTATATTGTATAAAAATAATGTTTAAATATCTTAAGAATTATTCAATTAACACAAAATTTTTATTAATTGATTATTAATTAATGACTAGTACAAAAAAACAATACAGGACATTGAATATCACAGTTATAATGGAATCACCCATATGTCATTTTACAATATGTGAAGCGCGATGCATTGTTACTTTAATTAAAACAGCTTCCTCTTTCGTAATGGCTTGCAAATATACTTTAGAAGTTGGAAATACAATATCTATGATGATTTCTTTCCAGAAATACGTAAAAAATAAGAACAAAACCATTTGTTTTATATAGATATTTTCAATTAAAAGTGCCGCCTATGCATTGCGGCAAAAATTGTTGGAGTTTCTTTTTCTTTAATCCTGATAGAATGATGAAGATGAAGTAGGTATGCGATGAAAATATTAATTAAGATTTATGTTAACATAACATGGATTTATTCGCATGATTTCATTATTTTAGTTGAAGCTGATTGTATAGGATGTAACAAAAAAGTTAAATAAATAAATAAATTAAGCCCCGCCAAAATTATGTTGTAAACTATAACACATAGAGAAGTTTGGGAGATTCCAAACCTCTCTAAAATGTTTATGGACTGATTTTATACGAGAAAAATCTCAAAATGTATATACTTCTATCAGAAAATGTTCAATAATTCATGAAATATTGAAAAAATCGATTTTTATTTTGCATATTCTAGGAATTGTTACTTATTAACCAAGTTATTTTGATAACATAATATGTGGTTCAATCTATATAAAAAAGGAGAATTGAAGCAGTTTTGCTTTTACTTTGATAGTACTCATTTATTCTGAATCATTACAAAATATCATTATAAAAATATTTTTGTGAAACCAGTTTCGCCTTCGTTCTGATCTTGGCTCGTTTTTTTGTGCAAACTAATTGATTCTTTCTTTTTTCAAACATTAGGAGCTCGTTAAAATGATAGGAATGAATTATATTTTTATTGCAAAATTGCAAATTTATGTTAATAATAGCTATTTACAATCGAAATATGTCAAATAATTATAGATAAACTTTTCAAGTAAATAGTTTTAATGAAGTGAAATTATAGATGATTGAAAAATTTTTCTTGTTAAATAACGTATGATTAATTTCATTCCACCATTTGCAAACCCTTGACCAATTATCAAAAAACCACTCTCGCTACCTTTCACAAGATAAAATATCCCCAAAAACCTTGAAATTACACAAATCACAGCCAACTAGACCACCACAATTCACACCCAGCATGAATAGCCACGGTAGAGAATCCCACCCCAATAAAGAAACCAGTGAACGGCACGGTCTTTTCTCTCCTGATGACGGTCCACCAGTTCATCTCCGATTAGAACTTGAAGAACTAATCCGCAGCGTGTGAACCCCGTACTGTTTTTTTTCTTGCTCTTGATATGAACTAAGCGCATGCGCGAGTTTTGGTCCTTGCGCGAGTTTTTTTTATTTCGGTGTATTTTAACCTAGTGAATTGAATAAATTCAGTGGTTTGTTTTTTTCTTTCAGAAGGTGCTGAAGCCATAACTAAAATAATCGTATTGAAACCGAGGAATAATCAGAATAAGCGCTTTTTTCATAAAATATCCAAAAAGTATTCTCAACAAATATTGAGGGTCATCATAATTTGTAAATTTTTATACTTCCTTCAATTTTAATTAAAATTTTGAGATTCGTTTTATAGTTTTAATTTCAAATGTGACAAAAACCGTACTCAAACATGACTTTGATTCATCATTGTTCCAATTATAGTGATAAAACAATACTATTATCAAGCTTTTTAATTTTACGTTAAGAATTTGATTCTGTTATTTGTGACTAAGAAATAGAAAAATTTTCATCCGTTTTGCATTAAATCAATTTGCTTATTGTACGTAAAAAATAATTCTTTTTTCTAAAGAGATATATTTTAAATGTATTCGAATGTATTTTGAATAAATTCTGGAAAACTAGAAAAATATTATTATTAAAAAAGTATAATCATCTTTACAAAAATGAAAAAGGATTAGAATTAATTGAAGTAATAAATAGAATAAAAAACACCGAAAACAATGTGAAATAAAAGATTTCCAAATTCCTAGTTTTTCTCTATTCATTAATTTCAACCAAATTATTTGTATATGTTTAGGATATTTTATGAAAAATCCAATTGAAAGTGTGTTGTTCAATGAAAAACGATTTATAAAATCTATTTGAACTGCACTGGTAAGAATATGTCGTTGTCACAACCACTAATTGAATCAGAAGCGTCAACTGATTCTGAAAAATGTCTGGAAGCTGCTTCAAATCTGACACTGCATTTGAAGACATCGAAAAATTCTCATGTTCCCGATATTATACCACCGATTCGCAAAGAAACCGAAAATACAGATATAGTCGTTATGTTAAATGGCAGAAAACAATTGGAAAATTCTCAAAACTCAAATGGTAATATAAATGAAGTCGAAGATGCGATCCAACCGAACCCAGAGGAACCTCGTAGAAACTCCGTAACAAGTGCAAAGCTCGTAAAACAAAGTAAAATTGACTGTTGTATCGAAAAGGTAAACAACGAGGTATCGGCGTCGAAACTAAGCGTCCAAGCGATTAGTAGCGTATCTGATAAAATATCGGTGGATGAGCGTCTTGCTTGGCGTCGGAAATCTTTAGTGCCCATGTCAAGTATGGAAGAGGAAAACTTAAGGGAGCGATTAAGGATGGCGCATTTAAAGAAATGTCAGGAGATAGTGTCTAAGGAGGAGAAGTATTCTAGGGAGTCATTCAGAAAATTATTTCAAAATAAGGTAAGTGTACTTTTGACGTTATACATATTTGTCTTCAAACAAAGATCTGTGTAATACTACAGCAAAATATCATTGGTCAGTTTATTAACCTTTTTCATAATTTGATTCCTGAAGCTACCAATTAAAAACCAAGTCCTTCGCGGATTCACAAAGACTTATTGCATATAGTATGTTTCGTTCATTGAATTGTTTTATTAGAACTTTTTTTATAGTACTCAAAGCGACTTTTTGCGTATCATATTTCATAATAATTCTATAAACGCTATGTAGTTGGATTTGAGTATTAATTTACTTCTGAGCCAACTCTATATAAGAGTATCATATTTAATCATCTTTAATTTAAACAGATAAAATGAAAGGAACCGTCTAATTTTCTTTGTATAGTGTATGTGAAATCTCATGATTGCTGAAAATAATAAGTACTAATACAAGATTGAACATATTCGAACTAAACATTTGTTCTTAATAATACAGCTGAATCAGTACTATTAATGTTACTGTTAGGAGCTATACGCGGTCTCGCAACGATAGGTACTCTAAATAACTGCGTAAGTAATAATTTTTTAGTAAAGTGTAAACTTGATTTCAAATACGACATATTTCACCAATATCTGTATGCATAACTTCTTCTCTTTGCCTCATATACGCACCCACTTGAAACATTTAAAGTGTTACCTCTATTAAAAGATTTTTGAATTTCCTTCAGCAACTGTGATTTAAAAAAAATATCACTGAGTTCGTGGAAATAACTGTTTTTATATGGATTATAAAAATAAAACACAAAAGAAATTTTAGTTGAGGTATGTATTGTTGAGAATGCTTCCTATTCAACAGTTTATTCAAATGTTTCCTAGATATATTCAATCAACGATTCTGAGACCTTCAATTACAAAATAATTACAATTAAAGGGTGGAAATTTAGTGATAGATCCTCTTTTTCCAATTCACCAACTAGGACAATGATTATTCAGAAACTTATAAATCGGTACAGCAAAATATGATGGTACACCATCTTGTTGAAAAAACAGTTCTTGTCCCAAAAGGTCATTTTCGTTTTCAATAATTTAGGAAATCATGTGAAACTGTGAAATATTCGAAGGAATAAAGCAGAACAAAGGGAAATCCTAGGAATTTCTGAGCAGTAAGAAGGGTAAAGATGCAACAAAATGCATTCGTTCCGGAAGGATATTTTGTGAACAAAAATTATGAATAAGAAATGACAATTGCCTGGAAAAATTCATTTCGAATGGTTAAAAGATAAAAAATTTATAACTCAGAAAATATTAGCGGAAATGAATTCAATCTTACTACTTGGAGGATTTTCGAGATTGCTTAACACGAATATCAGGACAGAAAAAGAAAAGGTTCTTGGTGCCCAGGGTGGCCGACATCTACGTTGTCTACTGGAGCACCATCGAAACTTCCTATGAATCTGGCCGAATATATACATTCAATCCTGCTGAACACGAACATCACGACGGTTATGACCTACGAGCTACCTGGTGCTCGTCGAAATTGGCCGAATATATACATCCTGAGTGGGATATTTCCACGACTAAAAACACCAGCCCAAGTATTTAATTCCTGACCCGCTTAAATACGACTTTTTATAAATAAATGTGACTATTTATTTTACCATTCAACTGATAAAAAGTACTTTTTTGATCGGCTGATTATTATCCATCTGCAAGTGCCCCAAAAATATTATCGGTCGCTGTGATTCGTGTCATTTGTTTTCCTCAGAATTTGTCTCTATGCATTTTTTTATTAACTTTTAAACATACCTACGACCAATGTTTTCTGGCTCTAGCGCGCTTTCATTCTCTCCTAAACGGTATTCATAATGTTGTAAGTAAATTGCCTCGAAATTTTGTGTTCTTTTTTTAAATTGTCAAAATTTATTTTCACAAACCTATTGATAAATGTTATAAAGAAATCATGGATGAATTTAAATATAATTCAAAGAGTTTCTAGAAAAGGTATCACTAGACCCTCATGGCAATATAAATTTTCCAAGGTTCATCGTTAAACATGTATTTCACCACTTTTTTAGAAAGTTATTATTTCCGTAGTTATTTAGGGTGGGTACTTTTCGTTCGGTCACTGTGTATAATCGTAGGTATCAAATATGTAAATGAAACCACTTCTCCCGCTGCATATGAAATTAATTCTTCGCATTCCCTTTGGGAAAAAATCGTTAATAACTCCAACAGACGGCAGGCCTTTTCAATTCATATCTTTTTATTGATACCCAATCAACGTAAGAGTGATGCACAAATGCAAGTCGGCATCACGCTCAACAAATCTTTAACTTTCTTAATTAATTGAAGATTTAATGAACTCAAGGACATAATCATAAATTTATTTGAAGTAACCTGGGAGCCATTAATATCCTGATTTTCTGGTTTTGAAAGTAATTTCGCAAATAGTCATCCGGGTAATGCATAAATGTATAAACACTTATTTTTAAACACCTCATTAGATAATGCTGCTAAATGAATTGATGTTTTATATCTAATTGGAGGTTAACGGTGAACGTTTATTAATTATTAGCATCTTTAATAAGCTTCCAGTGGAAATTTAGAATTGTTTGTAGACAATGTCCTTAGAATCGTTGGAATTCAAAATGTATATATACCTATGTAAAACTCTTTAATATTATTTAAAACATCTTCGTGCACATCTTGGTAAAATTGATTTCAATGATGAATAAGTTGAAAAGTTGAAAAAGTATATTGTGAATATATAGGTAAAGAAACGTGAAATTGAAATACTCTGCCTTAGAGGCTAAAATACAGTGTGGTAAAATTGATTTTTTTAAAAAAATGTATGATAATGTATGACAAAATAATTGGCGTAAATTGTGGGTGTGTTAAATTTAATCCATTACTCCTGAACTCACTGCATATAATATTAAAAGCTTGCGCTCTATGGTATTACTATTTTCATTTACTCTAACTATTTTTTCATACATTACAATCATTTTTTAATAATTTTAATTTATCATATTGTATTTTAGTATCCAATGCAGTGAATTTGAACTTTACTCAATACGGGATTATCTAGCTAATTATTAGAAGGTCATATTTCCTATATTACCAACTTTTCTATACATGTATGTTCACAATATACTTTCTTAACTTTGTCATTATCAGCATATGTTAATTAAATCATTCTTGAAGACCAGTTTTACCAAGGTTAACGCCAAAAATTCGATATTTTACTTTGTAGCGCATTCTATGTAAAGTATGGTTTTTTAAATGTTTCTATATCAGACAAAAAAAAACTTTTTTCAAGAAAAAATTACTTTTTCATTCACGTCCGTAATGAAATTACATACAATCATAGAATTGTAAGCCGCGCTCCCGATCCATTGAGCTATCGAAGTTGTTTAACATTTGAAGCCTCAGTTGGTCACATAAATGATTTATTTTACAAAAAATCGTTAAGTTAAGAAGTTAATTCCAAAAATATTATCATAGAATAACAAAAACGCAAAATTGTACATTTCCCATTACAAAATTCAACTACAAAATCATAGTTGTTAATCTCCTTGAAACATAGCAAACAGGAAATATGGACTCAAGCAATTAATACCTACACTATAATATATTCAAAGAATATATTTTAGAATGAATAAAAAATGATAGGGGAGTAGTGATTAATTAATTTTTAAACAATAAATAGACTGTGAGAATTTTTTGTTAGTGAAACCTAACATGAAATTTATACAAAACGCTGAAGATTTATTAGCCCGAAAAGTAGTCTGGGAAAATCATGTGAGTTATTCAATTTAGTATTGTTGCCACCAGATCCTTTTTACAAGTTATTTTGTATGAATATAGATGTTACGCATTCCAAAGATAAATCACTATTTATTTTCATGCAAGGTTATTAAACAAGTAAATGATTCGAAAACATCAAAAATAGTACCATTCAACAGATGTATAAAGTAAATATTTTTGATATTTGAATATTGTTTGAAGGATTTTCTACAAACAAATTAATTTGTTTTCTGTTTTAAACTCATATTTATTATTTCGAAATGTAATCAATATCGGTCATTAATCTTTTGAATTCAAAGTATTAGTTCCATTAATTCTCTTCAATACCACAAACATATTACGATTCAGCTTCTTCTGAAACCGACGAATAGCTTCATTTGCATTCATCGAAATATTTATTATTCTAAGTTGTCTAAGCATAAGTGAGTTAATTGCGTTTGTAAGGTAGCTGTTATGGCGGTTAAGCACAAATTAATGCCTCTTGTGTTCGTAGACATCAGCGTTTTTCTCCAAGAATATCTATCCATTATTCATGTTTTCAATGTTACCTTTCAGAACGCAATTCTTTTGAATATGCTTTATTATTCTCATTGTTTATTCAAGAGAAAGTACATTGGGCAAATTTAAGATCATTTAAATAAATACGTTATTATTAATATCATTCAATAACTGTTTAACCAAAAGAAATTTAATACGTCAGGTCAGTCTGTTTTGGTGGTATTGTTTTCTTTACAACATCCTTGTTCCTTGGTTACGAAAATATTATTTGCATTATTGTGTCGATTTCAGCCTTGTTTTTTTTTTAAAATTGATATAAAAAAATCGGAAAAAGTAATGTCTGAAAATCAGCAATATTCTTTAGTCGATGGAATATTGATGGACAGTGTCAAAAGCTTGCTACATTTGTATGACAAAAAGGACTCATACAGGAAATTTCTATTCGTTTACCAGTAATTTATGATTATGAAAAAATCACCACCAAGAGTTTAATTTACCAAACTTCAGTTACCTATGCTGTAAATTATAATTAATTTAATACCATACCACATTTTTGTGAGATGATTAGCGTTGCTTGAAAATTTAAAAGCTTTCAAATTCAAAATGAGATTTTAAACAAATGCTAGTGTAATTAATGAAAACTAAAATAGTAAAAATGTTTCACGGACGTTATTATATATTATGATCAAATTATTTAAAATTTAGAATTTAGTTCGACTCCGTGTGAATAGGTAACTTTTTTAAACGACCTTCCTGTTGTTTCAATAGACGTCTTCTATATGTTAAAATGTTTTCTGTAACTAACTAGAAAACAGCATCAACAGGTATTACTGGTATGGGCTCTTCAATGCTTAGCTACCGTGATAGCTGTCAGTCAAATTTTGTTCGTACGTCAACTGTTCGATACACTATTAAATTTTGAAATATAGTTGTTCATTGTTACCAGTTATTTCCAAAATACAAACATGCTTAACTAATAGAACTTTCCAATTAATATTAAAAAATACTATTTTCATCGTTTTTCTATATCTTGTATAATTGACTCAGCTTGTTAATAATTTATCGCGTTTTATTTTTAGTTCGCCAGATTACAACTTGCGGCATTTTTTTGGTTTTATAGCCATTTTTGCTTAGCTAGTTTTTTACTTGTGGAAAAGTAATTGATTATCAACTAGAGGAACAATCAGTTTTTGGCTCATTCACGTTCATCTTTTCTCACCGGTATTAATATAGTAGTTGGATTATTTTTCAATAGTTAACAGCTTAAGTGGCATCATCTTTATCATAAAATCAACTTATAGTCATTTCATAGATACTCAATTTTTAGTTTATGTATACCATTTGCAAGTCATAGTCGACACTTCATATACAAGAAATCAGATTAGCTTACAGTTGGTCACAATTGAATGTAAAACAAGTTTTAAATACACTGCTAAACATTTGTTGTAGTAATCAAATAAATTCAAGCATATGGTTGGTTTTATGTGGTTTTTGTTCTCAGTTTAACATAATAATAAAAGAATTTTATTTTTATGTCTGTCCTTTTTTAGCAAAAAGGTGGAAAACTATACTCTGATGTTATTTTATTGTCCTAGTTTTGATCCAGTGATTTTGAAAAGTAGTTAATATTTCAGTTTTTTTGCATCAAACAGTGGATTTCCGAAGGGTTAACGCAACGTGCAGTTTCTCAACGTTTGAATTTCACATAGAGCATGGCGAATGGTTCAGCCTTTCATGTTCATTATAGAGAGTGACAACTCATTACAACTAATGCAATAGTTAACTGCGTATTACCGCAAGGAGGAACACAACCTACTGCACTTCTACTACCAATAGGGCATAATAATTTCAAACAAAATTGTCAGAAAAAGTTTACATAGTAGTAAGAAAAGTGCACTACTTCCACAGCTAACTAAATAACATATAGGTTATTGATTAACCGCATCTGGATCATCAACGAAGAGAAATTTTTTTCTCTAGGTTCCACCTGAGTAACTTTGATGGATTTAGCTTGGTTTGGAGAGAACGAGGTCAGAGGTATAATGAGCAATTAAGGGCTTCAATAATTGCTTTGGGTGGAAGTTCCATCATTTGTTTTTATGGGCACATGGACTTTGAATACCACCATGAATAATCATAGATGTAGGAATATGAATATGGAATCGTTTATTTGGTAATTTGTGGATATAATTGTCAAAATGGATTTGTCACTCTACATGAATTGCATTGAACATGTTCGGGCCGCAATGTCTTCTTTGATCCAGAGTATGCCTGATATAATATTTGTTTGTGACAAATTTAATGCTATTTTAGTTTAATCATTGTTGACACGATAATTGTTCATATTTTAAAAAAATTGAAACAACGAAATTCGAGTCTTAAAAATACTTATGAACTTTAACAGTTTATTATTGTTATTGGTGTATATTAATATGAAAATTATTAAATATGGAATGAAAATATATTCAAATGAAATTTAAATATGTCTACTAAAACAGATATATAATTGGTATTTGCTGTAATGTGATGGATACAACATGAGATTGTAGAATGGTTATTAATAAAATTTGTTTCTTTCACATGGACGTTATGAATAATAGTTTCGTCTAACAGATTCTAGTAATTATCCGTAGAAACATTTGTTAAATATGATAGATCCGGAACATTTATAGGATGGTAATTCAAAAAATAAATAAGAGTGTTACTATTCTAAATTCTGATTCATTATAGCAAAACCAGAGTACGATTAATCAGATAGTATTGCGTATAGAAGTATTTTATAAATAAACTTTACTTGCATAAAATAATTCTAAGAAATCGACGAACTTTGTTATGTGTATATTTAATCTTTAAACTAAGCTAAGCCGAAACATTTTCTCTAATTCATTCGTAAATTTGACATTTCAGTGTGTTGTTGTCCTCTACTTACAATTATGATATTACGATATTATGATATACGTACTCTGAAATTTGCTCTGATCACAAACCATTGATGTCGGTCAATCAATAGGCCATTTAAATTGCTGTGAGCTACTGGAAACAAGTCTTTATTCAATAATAAATCAACATAACTGATAACGACTACAGAGTGGCCAAAGTAGCACACCTTTTTGATATTCAATCGAGATATTAGCAATTTATGTTGTTGCTCCATTTGGTTGATTAAAAAAATTGACGTCTACCTTAAAGATGTTATTTAGTTGTGCACATTTTTCATTTTAGTAGGTAAACACCTGAAAAACTGTTTATTCAGATGAAAGGAAAATAATCTAATCATTAAATTCAGTTACCAAATTAACAGTTTCATTACTATCATATGCCACGAGACGTTGCGCTAAATTATCAGCAGCTGCGACAGGTTGTATGCTCACAGTTTTGATTCAGGGAATTGTCACTAAACGAAATTGGAGAAATAAAGCAACTACCTTCATTAGAGGAGAAATTACTGAACCTTGTCTGTGTTATGTTTCGAAAATACACCTATTTTTTCACAATGGTGCTGCGACTCATTTTCAAAATCTATCAATTTGACGCAGCGCAGATTGAACCCAGTTTAAGCATATCCCACACGCGACACATGCGTGATTCAATCACAGCAAGACACACATTTTCCAATAGTAGCACATACTGAACACATCCCGCATCTATCCCATTTTTCTCCAGGTTTGCAACATGATAGCGAGGCTCTAGGTTATTGGAAAAATATCCCTCTCTTTCAATTAGTTGTGCCATTTTCTCTCTCCATCTCAAAGCTAGATTTCTCAAAAATCTCATGCGGGAGGTGTGTGCGGGCTGAGCTCATTTTGAGGTGGGCTTTATCGTGAGCATTATTGAGTAGAAAAGGATCTTGAGTAGATTTTATCTTCCAAATGCTGTTAGATCTCTCACTTCTACATCTGTTAGAAATACTATTTTGCTAATGTAAGCTGATTTTCAAACTCACAGTTTTTGCGAGATACACGTTGTATATGAAACTATTACTTGTATTACCCGGTTTCGTTCTAATGACGTTGTGTAATATGTACATTTTTGTTATATTTTCTTGAATAATTATTTGCTTTAGATACTAATTAACACCAAAAATGGGAGATACAAAAAGTTGTATGATGGTATTAGTGGACGCACTCCGATCAAATGTTATTTTAATCTTTTTTATCTCCTGTTTTTGGTCATCATTCATGAGAACCTGTTCTCATTAGTAGTGTACCTAAGCATTGTAGAGAAAATGCCGAAATTATTTTGAAAGCCGCGTGTTTTTTGTTCATATACTTAAAAATATCATTTTAAATTCCAAGGACTTTGGCGGATATCTAGTTATAATATTGTTGCTAGACGGTATTTCTAAAGGTTATGTATGATGCAGTTGAGTAATTTTATATCATTGAAAACAGGAAAAACTGTCTTAAAATTTTGTTGTGGTTCTTCATACTCTAAAATAAGCGTTCATATGATTGTTACCTTCTGTTTTTCATTTTACGGTTTCACAAATGCTTCATTTGCTTTTTATATGTATTTTACTATGTTCATGTTCAATTTTTCGTTAAAAACATTTGAACTACTACTATTATTTTCTTTGCTCTTTTTATATTGTACCCTACCCAATTACCTCTTGACTCTGATACTGCCAAAACAAGTGCCATTTCTTCCCTAACAAAACTGTTTATGCCAATATAGACATAACTCCCAATCTAAGCCATCTAAATGACCTGAAAACCTGATACGTGATTCATACTATGAAATGTCACAGCAAAAAGTAGCTTCCTCATTTCCTGTACTAGCTTTCAGGTAGAGTAAAAGTTCCAAGCCTAAACAGTGTCACAGGTTTTCTGTGGTTTCCTTGTAGCCTGGTAAATTCGTTCATCAGTCATTTGCTTTAATTAAATACTCAATTTAAGTTGCGGTAGCTAGTTAACGCACATATGACGAGAACTTATCCCTGGAAAAAAAGATTCTAGCCCCAGCCATACAAAATATTTCTATATTTGACCATCCCAAAACAAATTATATCATTTTTACGATACACACATTTCTAATTCGTCAACAACCTCCCTTTCACTTTCCCAACCCTTTTTTCCAAATGGACTATACCATATGTTTTCGCTTTTGTTTTAAGACTATTCTGGTACTTCTTTTTTTGATTACATATAGACCGTATTTTTTAAAAAACTTTCCCACTTTAACACGTAGCTATAAGTGATAAAGCTGCTTGTCTTTATGAAGATTAAATTGCTGTTTTTCTTGCAATCTCTCGTTTCCAAAAATATGAAAATAATCTTAAGCCATTCTACAATAGAACTATTCAAAAAAATAACCAAATTTATTAACAACAATTTGTTTTAATGTACTTTTGATGTGACAGAAAAAATGACACATGAAGGTGTTTCAGGTTGAATCAATTAAGACTTTAGTTTACAAAGGCAGTGGAAATATTGTGGACTAAGATCATGTACGAATACTGAATTTAACTGAGTTTCTGATGATTTACAAATAAAAGGTTAGGAAATTGAGAAGGGGGTTAACAAATAATAAAGGTGTAGTCCTTTAGACAGATCGAAGTATTTTAACATTTTCTTAAAATCTAATAAAAGCTGTCAAATATCGATCAATTTATTGCAATAAAAGTGAAACTGGCAGTTTTAAGAAACGGTTAATTGATATTCGTTGTAAACGAAAGTTTTTCTAACATTTCTTCTTAAATATATATGAACGAATAGCATGTATAATTAATTTTTCCCAGTCGAACATATCATACTCTTAATATTTTTCAAAGGCTGATAGTAATAATTTAGCGAGGAACTTCAATACCTTGTATATGTGCGTAGTTTAAACGAGCTTTGATACTGTTAATTACGGGAAACTGTAATAATTTGAATAATACTAAGCCATAAATTAATTTAATTATTAGTATTAATGATGATTTATGATTTAAGTTATTGCTATATACGCTGCAAATCTGTAGGAAACAGTCACACAGGTTTTAAGTATATAAGAGTCAAAATAAAGTCATAAATATTGATTATAAAGAAACCAGTTATTTTCTAAATTTTCAAGAAATTTGACAAAATAAAGTATTTATTATTTATCCGTCAAAAAATCTCCAAGACTTCATGAGGAAGTTATTTTATTCCCGAACATTCAAACTAAATATCTACGCCAAAGTGGATGTATGAAGAATGCATCCGTTCATACTCGTATAACAGAGGTAATAAAGAAGAACTAGCCACTAACAATAGACTGATAATACCCTAAAACCCTTCTTGGTAGAAATAATTGATTCCGATATCGACGTATCTTTTCAAATTACTGTTTAAGCAGAACCGTGCGCTGAATAAGTGCTCCTTCTAACTCCGAAACAGAAAATAGTGACTGGGTACCATATCTGAGCTGTATGGGGATGACTACAGAGATCCCTCATGGACCGTAAAAACGCACACCGGGCGTTTGCATCGGATAGATTCGCAAAACTTAACTGACCGATTTGCCGTTTGTGATCCAAGATATTTCCACTTAATAGTAGCTTGTTTTTTTTGTGAGAACGAAACGGTGGAACCAACGATGCTGTCTGTCAAAATGGTAATACTCGAGAAATGTGATACTGCACGTAATTCGTGTAGCTCTGTGCTCTGACGAGATTTCACGCAGATTTACTAGTCAATCATTTTGAATCATTTTTTCAACTCGTATCGTGTTATCGCTACATGTTGTCTGCTCATTGTTTTCCACCAGAAACAAGTCAAATCAAGACTCAAACGTCTACATGATAACAGTTTTCTAAGGGATTTGATATTTCAATTAAACTGGAAAATTTCACTATCCGTTTATCAGCTATATGACAAGTAGTGTCTAGAGGAAAAGTTTTTTCCACAATACATCATCCCTCGTATAATGAAGAATCAAGTTTTAAAATAAATAGAAATTGTTATCAGTATTAATATTTCGTTCATGTGGTATTTGTGTGATATAATGATGCAGTGTTGTTTTGATATGGAAAAGATCTTAGTAATGCCCGATCAATTCAGCACCAATCAAACACTTTTTCCACAGTCAAAAGAAGAATTTGAAAAAAAAGTTTTGTATACTTAATTGAAAATATTAGCTGAGTGTTTTACTATTCAAAGAAAGAATGATAAATTCAAATATCAACAGTTTTATCATCATTATTAACATAAACATTCATGGTTGTAGGTATTACAAAAGTCGATAATTTTGCTTATCAAACTGGCGTCGTGTGAAGTTAAAAAAAATCAAATTGCATGTTATTCAATTCTATCTAACAGTACGAGTGCTTCAGGTACTGCAACTTTACTCAGTTTAAATAGATCGATGATGAGAAGCAAACTGCACTATGAAGCTACTACAAAATAGCCAACAAAGCTTCGCTGAAAAAAAAATAAATTCCATCCAATTCTTTGCCATACAAGCATCACTAACACTGTATGCGGTCTCCCCATTAGTAAAAGAGCCGCCAATACACGTGGCCCGACAAATGATTTCGTCTTGAATATCAGTAAACATCTGCACCACATCACTATTATTTTGTTATGAGTCCTCAGAAAAGTTAACACTCGATGCATAAGCGACTAAAATCAGTTTAAGTATTTACCATTTCAAATACGATACCTAAAAATTTTATTAGAAATAGGCCACTAGCTCTTGGATATAAAATTCCTTTGATGTATGCTGAGGCAGACACATGTAACGATAAGAAATTTGCTTTGCTCCTGCAAAAAGATTATAGTAGGGGAATAAGAATCAACGAGGAAGTTGACTCCTTACCTAGCACCCTACCACATATCTATCAGCTATCAACTCATAGTAGTTGATGTAGATTTATATTCGTTTAAATGAAAAAATCTAGGAAAAGTGTCATATAACAAATTTTGTATAAAATAAATATATAATTTGAGATAATCACTTTTCAGTGGAAACTTACATTAGAATTTCCTTCTGAATGGCCTTTAACAATTATCATTTCAAATTTCTAGTTCCAAATACATCAAAATACCGACGAGATTTCAGTTTTATTGGTGAATCGTTTGTTAGTTGTGAAAAATGTGATCTGTGGTCCGATATTCAAATCTAAATAAAATAAATAAAAATACTTTTTTCAAATTAATTTCACAATTCAAATATATTATTATAAGCCGAAACATGTCACTTACTAGTGACATGTTCATTTGCATTGTCATTTCAACATCAGTGTATTTAACATTTCTGAAACAGAATAAAGTGCATAAATAGCTATTAGATTTCCATCAGTTCCTCAGGTATACATTTTCTAGGCGTGATTGAATGTTATGTGCTTAAACATGACTTATTTGACATGATCGTTTATCAGCCTTACTCGGGAGACAGCTTAAGTTTTTTCATTCCAAATAGGAGCTAACTTCATTGTAATAACTCTATGCGTTAAACGGTAATGGTGTTCTTTTATGTATTCGTTACGTATCAGGTTGTTTGCATTTGTTTGTATTTGTTTTCGTTTTATTTAACGTGCCTTTCTTTATTCAGTCCTATTATTATAGATATGCGTAAATATCTTTGATCTTCATTTTTCAAATGAGTCAAAACTGTCTAATGAATTAGGTTTTTGTTCTATATTTCTTCATAAACCTTATTGATTTCGGACAATAGCCTATAAATTTTGTTGCAGTTCCATGTTTATTATATCCGCGGGCTACGAACCCGACTGGCGTTGACTCACTTGCTAGTGTAAAAAAAATTGAAAGTGGTAATTATAGAAATGAATCGTTAACCATTAATTAGAAACGTGCATGCATTCAATGATTATGTTTGAACGCTCTATAATTATTAATAATTACACATACGATATCATACAACTGTCCATGGCCCTGTTTTGCTTTCTTCTCTTCGTCTTCATCATAACGAAATTACAGCAACATTGAGAATTAGTAATATGTCGCGATAAGATCTATTTAATAGGCAAACAATTCACTAGTTTAGTAACACATGGTAATTTTTAAATAGATCAAACGTTATAAGAAATATCCATAATATTTTCATACCTTAGAATAAGAAAAAAAAATGATGCTGTTCTCGTGATAGGAAAGCCGAAAGATTGTTTTGTGATATACACATAGAATCCAAACACATCTAATAGTGAAATTTTGTTTTGCGTTCTTTACGTTTTCCTGTTTTATTAGGATAATATTTAAAAACATTTAAAACGCCTGCAACATATTAACTACGTTTATCTGTGTCAGGTAATCTTGCCGCTAAGAGCAGGTTTCGAATTTTAAGACCGAATTCAGGTGTCACTTCTCAAAATAATAAGCCAATTAAACGAATAAAAACGACATGAGGTGCCACCTACACCTACAATCGTAAACTGTGTAGATTGAAATCAAACCGGAGATAAAATGTAACTTTAGTAGGTGGTAGGAAACTGAATTTTATCAGATTAACGGGCAATATATTTCTAATGATGTCGAATTTTTGGCTATATGAAAATGATTATTTGGAAATCACTAAATTATATGACTAACAAGAACGAACCAACCAAGACAAAAACTAGCTTAATCGTATATCTACAAAAAAATTACTAAAGTATTATATGCTGAAATTAATTCCAATTCACAGTGTGAAAAATGTCCTTTGATAAATAATAAACTGGAAAGAAAAATTGTAGATTAGCCTGAGCAAATATGTTCAAAATAAAATGGAATAAAACGGGCGAAAAATGAAACTAGATTAAGAGAAAAAATGTGAGTAATGATTAGAGAAAACGGGTTAATTGAAAACCACCTATATCAAGAGAAAAATAAATAAGAAGAAGCACACTTCAAATAAACCTAGAGAAAAATATTAATGGGTACACCATTGCAAAATAAAATACATCTACAGTAAGCTGCAGAAAAACAGAAGGTAGCGATATTGGAAACTGTGGACCAATCCTCCATCAAATCAAGAAAATGTGGAGGAGCCCACAGGAAGCAGTAATGTCGCCATTCCACTGGTCAACAAAAGTCTATATGTCCTCATAGATATATCCATGGTAAATTTTCGCTGGTTTTGATATACAAATGATATAATAATTGTCGTCAGAGGAAAGTTAACACAGGTGATTGGAGACAGACCTGAATATTGTGTAAACAAGAAGGACTTACAGTCAATGCTCAAAAAACACATCTGGTAGATTTCAATATTCAAGAATTCGTTATTTATCATAGTTTTCTTGTGTATATATTTGGATTTTCGTTTATTTGGTCTTTATTTAGTTATTTGTGTGTTTGTTACTAATTTTTTACAAGCTTTTGTCTACAAATTGTCAACAATTTTTTGACGATTAAGCATATCTCTCTCTCTTTCGCTCCCTAAACAAATGGCACTGACAGATCTCAAACAGGTGCACGTAACTTAAATCGAATTTGTCAAGAACCTAAGCAAAAAGTATACAAAAAGATACAATCTCATATCAGACGTTTGGTTGTACATATGCGTAATTAGACCAATCATAATCCATAGATCCGCCACGTGGTGGACAAAAATGCAGCAAATGAGGACTATAATATATATTAGCTAAATATACAGTACGGAAACTAAAAGCACACAATGTAATAGACTAGTTGGGAGGTGTACATAGCTTTTGCAATAGACAATTTTCGTGGTGAAAATGATGATGATCATTACTCTATGAAAAAAAATTAAAAGTTAGGACATATAATATCGTTCAATTGCTATTCACAGACAGACATTCGATTCTTTAGAATAAACTATACACGCTGCTTGATTATAAAAAAGCCACGGAACCCTTCGGCGATGTTTCAAACTCAGGAATCAAGAGCTAGATATAGGAAAGCCACTGGTAAGTATTTACATGAGATTCAATTCATAACTGAAAAATAAAAAGATGAAGGCTGGAAAATATAAGATTATGAGGATATTATCCGAGAAATAAAAGCAGAATTTGGATTACCATTAAATTTTAAATCGAATATAGAAAATACATCACTAATTCTTTGACGAAAAAACAAAACCATTATAAATAAATTGTGTTTTATCATTTTATCTGTAAAATTATTTACATCGATTCTCTAAACGAAATTTTTGTTCTCTTGCAACATCAATTTGAAAGATTTATAAATTTGACATTGGCTGTTTATAAACTATAGAAATTCACAGCTTGATAACTATTATCAACTAGCGTGTCGACAATAAAAAATAATGAGATTACCGTGGCTACTAGCTGCTTGAACATATAAACAGATATTCGAGGTAGCGAACTAAGACAATAACTATTAACAATAATGGGGTACTGACAGTTATAAATGCTTGGTTGATTCGTTATGAATGTTTATTGAATAAAGAACATTTGTATTTATCTGATTGGAACTGATTCTTTAAAAAGCGTTCACTTCGTTAATATAACGAATATTATTGATATTAGTCAGTTGTGGAATTATTTTTAGCGATTTTTTTTGTTTAAAAGCTTCATTGAATAATGTTCTCTTACCGTTAAGTTATTTTGTGAGATAGATAACAGTAAAAAATTTGTTTGTGTTTTCTATTTTGCATTTTATTTCTTTCCATGATAGATAGTAGTTGAGCGGCAATCACCACCAAAATGCATAGCAGTGACCAGATTCGTATTAATGGCTAATAATGGTCGATCTACATGTTTTCAAGGTCGCTGAATATGAGGTTGGTTTTTAATTAAATTTGGGGAAACCTTGTCAAAATCGAATTTTAAGAAAACACGATTAATATTGAGTAATCATTTTTTGCGTTTAACTGGCAACAATCAATATTTCTCTATGAGAATTAAATAGCATATTAGCAATTATTTTGTGTCGTATCCAAAGACGTCCAAAATTTCCAAACCATTTTCCGGCTGACCGGGACATTTTTTCATGATATTATGACTCCGCAGATTGAAATGAAAAACTTGATTGACACATTTTTTATTTATCCATACAGTCTAAAAGTACAAAGTTTAAGGAAGTTTTTCAGAAAATTCCAGCTTTTAATCTCAATTAGACAAAATATGTCGATTTTTTAAGTACCGTGTTGTATGCAGCGCGCGCATTTTTCGAGACGCGTCAAGTTATAAAAATAAGAAAATAACTTCGGGGGATAATTGAATTTAAGCATTTTTTGCGTATTTTCACTTGCCAAATACGAATATGAACATTTTTTTCATGTAAAAAATTTCTTTCAATTATTATAAATAAAATTTAATTATTTAAATCGTTCGGATTCAGCGACCTTGAAAAGATAAAGATATCAATTTTAGCCATTAATACGAATCTGTTTCTAAGCGTTCTTTGGGGGTTTTCCGCTCACCTATGAGATATGACCCTAGATAGACGTCAAATAGCACGGCAGTAATACGTGTTTTCGCAATAAATATAGACTCAGTCATCGTACTAGGGATAGAAATCGACATAATTTTTGTACAAAGGTCATAGTTTTCATAAAAACAACAATTGTGGATGTGGTTAGTAATAAATACCTAATTGAATATCCGTCTTTATGACCACATAAATATATTTTTTTAATATCGTTGAGAATTTTTCATAATAGATATTAAAAATGTCTTAATATTTTTCCTGTGGTGAAGCATTTCTTCTAAGAATTGTAACAACTAGTTTTAAAACAGAAAAATCTCGGCTATTTCAATAATTGTTATTTAATAACGGATTTTCATTATGATACATCCATATTTACAACAAACCACATTCCTTATGAGATTTTTTATTTGCCAAAAGAAGAAGTTTATCTTACTAGACACGTTTATTTGGAAAACATAATTAACTACCTTACTGAGATACGTCTAATAAGGAGGCAATTACTTTGGACAACATTGAGATATTTCCTATCCATATCTTAAAACATGTTTACTGTTAATATTAGATGAGTTTTATCGATATCCTGCGGAGCTTTGGCAGTTACTTGATAATATATTATCTACTATTTTCAGTTGTTGCTATCTATAAATGAATAGTTATAGCAAGGAAATAAAATAAAGCGAGCATATCAATTTTTGGTACTAAATCTTCGTACATTCATTTATATTGACAATATTAATTATGAATTAACAAATCGGTATAAGCTTTGTCAAAAATACATTCTGATAGATAATAGTTTTCCGATCATAATTTTCTCAACCGGTTTTTGTTGATCAAAGAATTTTTTTCAAAATTATAATACTAGACTCTTGAACCAAGATGTCTTTTAGTCAATTTTGATTTCTATACATCTTACTTAATCACTATGCTCTGCACTAACTACACTCATTCTGAAAGCTTGTGTCACATTAATTATGAAAACTGTAATAAGACGATGCAAAGGATTCAGGAAAATGAATCTAATGGACTAGAAATATTGCGTATTAATTTCGTGATTTATTCAGAATATCCAATTTCGGAGAATCTTTATGGCACATATCAATCTTATAAGATGAGAATATCATGTTTCCCAAATGAAGTACTCTTAGTTGTTTATCTATATTCCTTAATAAATATAAAACAATAATAGATCAAACTAAAATATGGTATTAGATTAAATGACAAATTTATAAACTTAGTTATAGAAATTTAAATATAACTTAGCTTTATTCCCTTTCTACGCATATCTATTGAAAATCTATCGTTGGCCGACTGATTTACTCGCCATCAAAATCACCTGTTGATCCAGATCTCACTCCAATTGAAGCCTAAAGTGTAACTATTACATTTTTTACTGGTCTGCTTGCAAGTCAAGCTCTGTGGAAATGGTTGGAAATATCTGGCATGAGACAAACTAAGGCAAACATAGATAGACCTTCTGCCTGCGAAATACGACTAGTAATTGTTATTTTGACCAGACGCGGTCATCTAAGATGTCATCTTCATGTTATGGGCAACATTGACGATCCGAAATGAGAATGAAGAAACTGCATAAGACGTAACCAGTAAGTACCCAGGACTTGCTCGTGCGAGGTTCAAACTTGATTACTTTAAAAATGTTAGTATAGCACGAAAAAATTATATTTGGCCAAAATTGGACTGAGATATTATTACTGAATCAAAAATGAAACGAGTAACAATTTAAAATATAATGTGAAGAGAGATGTTTGTCGGTTTAGTATGGATACCTTTTTATGGTCTTAATTGACTGACGTTTCCTCAATGAGTTATTTTAATTCAAATCACACATCAGTGTCCGAATATTCAGACAAACACTCAAGTTGATTATATTGTTCCGTTTCAAGGCGTAAAAAATCCTCCCATCTGAAGTGGAACTCAATTTTAGAATAATTTCAGAGAAACACATCAAAAATATTGAATTAATTTTTTTTGTGTGTGAAAACGTTATGTTAATTTTAGAGAGTGAAGATTAATTGGATAATATACGTTTATTTTCTTAGAACCGTAAGAGATGAATGTCCTCAATTTGAAAATTCCGACGCTGAATAAACAAACTAAATCATCACGTTTTTTTTTATTGAAAATAATTTCAAGATGTAATTTATGAGTTTATTTTTGAAGGCAACAATCATAATGATTGATTTATTTAGCGATTTGAGTTAAATATTCTTTTTTGGTGGTTTCGACAGTTAGTATTTATAATGTAGTAGGAGCTGATGACTAAGCTTTTTATTGATCGAACTTAAGTTTTAACTTTATGAAGAGGAAAGTGATGTTATGATTTATTAATAGGAATCTAGCACTTCTTGTTATAATTCTTATACCTACGTCATCACATCTTAAACTTTCTTACATTATTCTTCTCAAGAGAATTCCTTTTTTTTACCTTTTCTTCCACATCTTCGTCTAAATCTCCACAGTACTAAAAAGCGCGATAGAAAAAACATCACTTAGAATGTACAGAGACTGAATCACTAAAGAAAAGCCGACCCTAAATAATGACACAAACTTGGTACATGCTTCAGGATTAAAAGTAGAAAAAATTTACTTCAATCCTAAGCGGTAGATCAAACCACTATACAAGAAATGTACAGAAATGTTATTCAATGGTATACGGACGGGTCCAAAGCAGCAGACAGAAAATGGTATAGGAGTGTACGGGCCCAGTACCAAAAACTCTGAAAACATGAGCCACAAGCATTTTTTAAAACAGAAAATTATTCGATTGAAAAATGTGTGTTAAATCTAGATCAGGGAATCATAATCCTCTTCGATCACCAACAAGATTTTACAAAATTTATTAATACAATCTACAGGGGCTGAAACAGCATACAGATGTTGTTGCACAGAGGACGACACCTACATTCCCTCGAAGTGTGAAACGCTACGGAATTTCAGAGTACTACACCTGGGAGCGTATGAACTTTCTAAAAGGAGTTGTAAACACTGGGTTCCCCAGTATCGCAGCAAGAAAGGAGCATACAATAGATCCTTTGGGTCTTAAATACATACATCCTACTGTGATTTATTATATTGATTTATGGAAAGCGTGCCTCTTGGATAGTTTTATATTTGTTTTCCTCCATTAATTTGCCAAGTATTGGATTGATATCGAGGTAATGCGATGTCTATATTATATTAGCTTTCTCCCGAGATGCGTACATTCACCCTTGCTACTATTTGCTGGTGTCCATACACCATCGCCATTTTATAGATGGTTTTCTAATTTTATATAGAAATATCTAATTTTATTTATAACTATGAATCTTAGCTTGCCACTTTATTTTCTTTTGTTGTATTGGCACCTCAGTTGTTTAATTTGTAATGGTTTTCTGGAATATCCATAAATCTAAAATCACTAATATTGTTATATTCAACTTTTGTTAAACACTGTATACAACATATTGAAACGGCATCATATCTGTTCACAACTTTGGCTGCAAATTACAAGTGAAGGTTGTAATGATACTGACGATTTCAAAATAATTACCAGAAAGGATCATAAAAATAAGTAACTATTTCTAAACGCATAAATAACTTTAACATCACCATAATTATACAAACCAACTGCGAACACTTCCAGAATGAGGCTTATCTATTTTATAGGTACATATAGGCTTTTAGCTTGATCAACATGTACATCTACAAATAAATCCCAATACAAGAGATTTGCCAATGTAGCTGATTAGCCAGCATCGTGTAAAGGATTTTATAATTATAAATTAATTTTGAGATTAACTATACTCGTCAGGTATAAGATAAAGTTTATTTGAGCAAGTGATGTTCGAAAGGTTATAAATAATTTTGCAGTACAAATTGCATTGTATTTAAGCTTTCGTTCTCTGCCGCGTCTGTCTATTCAACAACCGGTGAACGGATTTTTACAGATAGAGTGATTTATGAGAAACGTCCAAATATGTGAATTGTTAAGGTTTTGGCGTAAGTAGTTGAATTAAAACGATAGTTATGGAGAGTGTCAGAAAAACTTACGCCGCCAGAAAACATCTCCACGGTACAAACCAAAAAAATATACAGTCGAAGGCTCCAGTAGCATTTAATGGAATAGCCCACAGTAGAACAGTACCAACATTTGCCTTCATTATCAAGAACTTTTAAGAAAAGATCTTGCCAATCGAGTTGCTATGTACGCACCGGCATCTGCATACAGCTACAAATGTCGTGGATGAGTTTTCTAGTTCAACCGAATGGGATGTATGTAGGTTTGATTTTTTTGTAATCAGAGCGTCCTTTCATTCGCAGGATAAACTCAGAAGCATCTCATCTTCATACGACATCATTAAAATAGAAACTCTTTCCTCTAAACTATACCATGCCGTGCAGAATACAGATCGTGACGGTTCGTCGGTCTGGGTGCAGTAGTCTTATGCATTTCATACACAGTGTTTTAAATTTTTACGCCATATAAGTTTAATTAATATCTTAGTGGTTATAAAAAAAATTAAGAATTTCTCCTAGAGGTAACAGGACTCTAGTATCTCTAGTATATTCTAGTATATAGTTTTCTAGTGTTGTGAAAGAATTATTATAGATTTATAAGGAAATTAATGTATTCTACCTCGTGAAATTAGAGGCATCCGTTGATATATAGGATATATTGATACAGACAACAATGGCTGACAAGTATTTCATTTATACAAGTAATAATTAATTTTTTTTTCTTGAAACAAGTGACCCCCAAGTCTCAGTACTCCACGCACCAGCTTTGATATAATCAAGAGGGCTAACTTTCGTACCGGTAGTGGCTGGTTAGACCTCTAATTCGGTTCATATGTAAGCACTCACTTCTGTAATTTTTCTTCTTTTTTTTCTTTAAATAAAATATATGAACTTATGTATTGCTGTTTAGTAATCAACGTATCTAATCATTCTCTTCTCATGTAAATAAAACAAACCTTATGCAAAATATATAAAGATATGTTTAAACAATAATTTAAGCTGGTAATATATTTTTTTCATATCTCTCTATCTTTATGAATAGATTTTAAAAAAGGAAAAACAAACTGACATCAATGTCGTAACAGGCATTTTGCACCTTTATTTTAGATAATAACTAGAAACAACTATTTATTTTTTATTGATTTTCGATTGATTTCGATTTTCCATAATATGTTCTCGAGATTCGTTGGAATAAATGCATTATTCACTCATGGTCTCTGTATCGTTGATAGAATTTGGTCTGTTTTTAATAGACTGTGGAATAATTAAAAATTCTCGAACTGTATAATCGCTATACCCAACTGTATATCGTTAATTACTGTCAAATTTAAATTTTTGTTCTATGTAGTACTTTTCCAATCACAAACAATAAACGAGATATAATCTATTATTTCAAATAGTTTCACAACAATCAATTTGTCATTCTATTTAATAAATCGATTCTTTCTAATTAATACAGAGTACTATTAACAAGGTTTCTTCGGAATAAAACAACCCACGCTACTGTCTTATCTAGTAATTACAGATTATCTAGTTTCTAATCGGTTGGGAAGTTAATGAGTGGGCAGCTTCTTTAAAAATATTTCATCACAATAATTATTTATTATTCAGGAACGTACTAATCATCATTACGGTTAGCTTTAGTAGTAGAGCATTTGTTAGTTAAGATTTCGAAAGCGATGCTGTAGGCGAAGGTCTGTTGCCTAGAAGTAACACGATTAAAAAATTTTACAAATGTTCGAGGCTAATGTCTAACGAAAATTCTTTCTTATTCTCTGGAATGCCCCAAGGCTCAGTACTAGGACCTATTTTCTTTCTACTGTTTATAAACGACTTCATAGGACTATATCTAGTGACCTGATCCTTGAAAAATGAATTACAGATTGCCGCTTTATCTAAAAAAGTTCCTCCTGTTTTGCGCTGAGATCCGTTTTTAAGAATCGAACTTATCCACCTCCTTAACAGTCTATTATGCCCTTATTGAGTCGCATCTCTGATGCCCTTCCCGTGTAATGCGTCTCAATTTGAGCGAATCCTCAAATTACAAAAGAAAGCTGTTAGATATTAACTCGGACTTAACAGCAGGGCTCACTGGGGACTCTTATTTCCTTATTCATCTTTGAATCTGTTCGCCTAATTCGTAAGCACGCTTTTCCAATTTTAGAAAGATCGTTGCGCGGCTATCCACTTAGGAGCGCGGAGCACGACGTTCAGAATTAGTTAAGGGCTCAATATTTTACAATTAAAATAATGCACAATCACTTACCAATTGAAATTAAATCGATATCATCTTTTCCCGCATTCCGCAATAATTTGAGGGCATATTTACTGGAAAGTGCCTTCTACTAATATTTTATTCTGGATATACTGCTTTAATTTTTTCTATGGACTTATTTACTAATTATTACCTATTACTATTACCTATAAATTAGTTACTCATTATGGTTTTATTGAAATTGAATTTTTATTTTATTTGTTTTATCTGGTGTTTGTTTTCTAGTTTTTACAAGCTTTTGTCTACAAATTGTAACAATATTTTGACAATAAAGCATTTCTCATGTTTTACTAAGAAAAAATAAACTTATAATTTAAAACGACAGATCCATAGGATACATAGTGATTAAAACCCGAGGGCATAGTCCTTTGTGATTATTTTCTGAAGTTTGATTATTGTGTAAAATTCATCAGTTAATTGATTCTTTGAATTTAATCTTGTAATCTATATAGTGCCAATACGGCTCTGGAAATGATTGTTACGTATAAAATACCTGACGTTCAGTCAGATGAGATTTACAATTTAATTGATCTATTTCTGACTACCGATTGAAAAAGTTTATCAAACAACGGCATCGATTTCATTGATTCTTATCATAACAACAAAAGATTTTTATAGGTAGCTGTTAATATCTACGGGGGCTGTAAAAATATTTCAGGATAATTATATCATTATTAAGACAATATCCATATTAATATTCAATTAGTTAAAGTTGTAATGTACTAAAACGTATACTTTGGTGGTTAGTACTCTAATTGTGGGAGAATTAATGTCTTTCCTATCGTGTAGTATGGAGAATAATAGTATGTACCGTAGCTTAGATAGAATTTCTTCTCCCCGAGTTATCAATCAATTGAGATAATTTGTCCCAAACTAAAATAAGCCTAATCTAGCCTAACTAGAAAATTTGTTCTTCTCTGCTAAAAACATCAGGAAAAATTTCCCGATTTGAATGTGAATAACATTTTAATAAATAAAAACGAGACCAACAGTTATTCTAGACTTTTTTCTTACTGTACATCTTTCCTCTCTTTCCTCAAGAACCTATCTCCTGAAAATGGGCTTCCTAAAATAAAACCTTTATGAAATTCATGAACATAGTTCAAAAAGCTTAACCGAAAGTCCATCGATCCAATTATTGCGTGTTACTATGACACTAAGCCGGAAGATACGGGACTATAGCTCTCAATACCTTCATTAAGTCCAAATCCTTCTACAATTTGCAACTGTAGCTTCAGCAAATAATATCTCAACTTTTTCCGTAGCTCCCAATATTACGTGTGAACCCGCATATTAAAGTTTGTCTAATTATTTAGTCCGAATAATGATATTATGTTCTTTATTAGAAATATTTTGGTACATAGTTTATGCAGATTTATACCTTACATTTTGCTTCAGACTCTTCTTAGATTTTCAAAATGAATGTAGTAGTTATTTGGAAGTTGAGCCTAGTTGCTCTGTTAGTGCCAATGGATTAGAAAGTAATTTGGTTTAACTAAATTCTTAGTATCAAGTTCATCCTCTTTGAAATGGATGATAATCTTAAAATTTCTGTACAATTCTCATCCATATATTATAAATCTTATCTTTAATGAGGTCTATGGAGTGCTCAAATTTTTTATTATTTTAAAAGTAACAAAACTATATGAAATATGAATAAATTATGTAGTAGATGAAGTACATTTGTTTTTGCGGTGGTTTCTAACTTCAACAGTCATTTTTATAATTCCAGATTTTTAATTCCGTCATTTATAACGAACAATAATATTTCAGATAACTTCCAAAATTATCCTGTATATGATGAATAAAATACAAGTGCCTCACACATGGACAAAGACAACGAAACATGTAGCATACATACAGGAATGATCTTTAGCATTCTTCAAGCTTTCAAATATATTTCACCTTCACGTAAATACGTTGTGAAGACTCTACAACTATAAATACATATAAATTGTTTCCTGATAGATCCATTGGAGCAAAAGAAATAAAATTTTATAAATAATATAAATATATAAAAATAAAATCTGCAACTATTCTGTTACCTCGTAAGACTTTTCGGAAACTATATTCCTAGATATCAGCTGGTTGGGAATAACTGTAATATTTAGCAGTTATCACAGATTCCACATCAAATTTTGATAATTATTATTATTTTTAAGTCCTGAGACACAAGCTTCAACGACCTGCCAACTACACTACTCATAAGTGTATAAAAATATTATATGGTAGGCTAGAGAAGATCAGGTTAACCAAATCGTGATTCCCGAAAAGATGCCAAACATATATTGATAGAATGCAACTATTGTTTTCCACTTCTCCCTTGTTATCCTCAGTGATAAGTATCTCCCTTGACGAACTGTCAACTACAACGATATAGGGGGAAAATAAGATGAAACCTCCACTAAATAATGTCAACTTTTCCAATAAATCAACCAAAGATATAAAAATTATTGAAGCCATAATATATTTTCTAAAATGTAATGTACCGGGCCAATGACCAGAGTGCCCACAATGAGAACTAGTATCACAATAAAATAAAAAGCAAAGTTTTTGTTTCAAATTGTTTTTAAACTTTTACAATACGTCTAGTAAGTAGTTATCAATAAATTAAACACAAAGAGAGCTATGGAGGGATGTATCGAAAAGTAAACAGTTTTTAGTGTGTAGTTTTGCAATTTTAGTATTTACAATCAAACAAATACAGGTAAGCATTAATATTTGTTTAATAATATGAATTTACAATAGATAAAAATAGTGATAAAAATATTGTAAACAACAATCTTAGGCTTAAAATAAATGGTAAATATATATTTCAAACTAATACACGGCTATCTTAGCTTTAAGCTATCACACATTTTATGATGTTAATAACATTTGCAGAGAAACATACGAAAAGTGATTTAAAATGATTTAATTTCTGATTTCATAATCTATCTATATTTACGTGATACCTGCATGAAATTGATGTGGTATTAGGTTTAATTTTCTGCGGTTATAATTGAATAATTTTATTGGTCATTATTCCTTTGAGTTTTGAATGCTGGAATATTTCATATCTGGCCGGCTTACAAAGGTTAATTTGACGTTTTTGAGCTCGCATAATCCATTTATCTTAGCTCGGAAATGAGTACTTTACAGTTTTACCAATGAATGGATTGGTTTGGAACACTACGTCTACACCAACACAATTACCTTAAGTCTCTGAACGCGCGTCAAACAGTGTATGATATCACCAACGGTTCCAGAAATTCCAATTAGTTGGATTGATTGAGCTTCCGTTCGGCTTTTGAACTGAATTTTTGAATTACACGTTACGGTAGTTACTATACATACTAAAAACATCACATTTTCTAAGAAAATATTTCTATCTAGTTATCGGTCAAGTAACATAACCTAACCTAAGATGAAGTCAACTTCACCTAACCTAACAATAAAATTGATCTGTTTTTCGGTGTGCTTGATATAATCAAGAGACAATTCCCAATTCGAATACAAATAAAAGTGGAATAAATCAAATCGTGAACAAAAATTATTTTGAATATTAACTGCACGTCTTTTTTTTTCTTCCGCCAAGCCCCCATATCCTAAAAATAGGCCCACCAAAATAAATCTGGCGCCCAATTAATAATATGTTTACAAAGCCTAATCGGTAGTCAAGCAATCTAATTGGTTGTAATATGATTCTAAACTGGGCAGGTATGGGAATAAAGCCCTCAACGTACTCATAAATTATAAATGCTTCTTCAATTTTGATCTGTAGCTTCAAGAAATGATATCTTACCATTTTCTGTAGCTTTAATATTGCATATATTCGAAACTATTTTAACATATTTTTTGAATTAAATTATTTCATTTGAAAAAATTCCAAAATAGAGATTTAGAAAATTATTCCAATAATTTTGATAAAACTATATATATACACTTTCGTAAAAAAATATAAGCGACTTGTTTATACTCGGCAATCGAAACGAATATGATTTCCAGTTAAATATTTACATTGTTGTAAAAATAGTAGCGAGGAAATAAACTTTTGTTTCTGTTGAGTTTAAAAATGTCCGTTTCTACGTAAAATACTTCATGCATGATCAGACTTCTAATCAAATTCTATTTTTAGTCGATGGAATAACATTTGTTTTATTATTTGAAACAATAAACATGACGTTTGACGTTCATAATTTTCCCCCAGGTCATTGTATAAATGACTTTTTTGACGTATATCTCTTGTTAAATAAATATTAGTCGAATTAATTTCATGGTTATATTAACACATTTTGATTCATATTCGACATTATACTTCTACAATATACACTTTCTTAATAAATTTCTTCATTGGATACATTACGATATTTTTGGTCATGTTTTTCTTTCTCAGAACTCTTACATATCGCTTTCATTTAATCAGTCGAGAATAAACTAAAAATCAAATGATTGCATAATATAATATCAGAGATGTTGGGAAAAATCTTAACTGTTTATTTTTTTCTCCGTATCATTAGAGTAGCATGTGAATAATAAGTAAGGCATTCGTTTATAATCCTAATAGGATAAACGTGAATATTTTCTAGAATTAATTTATGCTTCAAAAACAGTAGCGCGGTTGCTAATACTACCTTTTCGAGTATACATATCACTAATCGGTTTAGGACAATTCGATTTACAATAAAATTGATTACTCAAATGTTTTATAAGAATATTACCTTAATAACAGTAAAAAAAAATTATACTTAAAATTTGAATCAAGCTGTACTGTCGACACTGAAAATAGTTTGGCGATGTGATAATTTTGAGGTTATTATTGTACTAAATTATGCAGAAAAATTTGAGAAAAAATATATTCATTTTTCAACGTAATCTCCTTTTAGTTCCATACACTTTTCCCAGCGATGTTCAATAACTTCGACAGCACTTCTTTATTGTTGGAAAATCTTTGACCACCGCGCCATTTTTTCAAGTCTGGGAACGGAAAATAATCCGAGAGGGCTAAAACGGGCAAATAGGGTGCATGAGGTAGCAATTCAAACTTTAACTCATGAAATAACATTGATTTCTTCGCTCAAACGTTGCATTGCAAAGTTCGCCGTTCTTAGTTTCACCTTTTTCAAGATAGTCAATGAACATAATCCCACGCACATCGCAAACAGACCTTGCCTACAGATGAAACTGTCTTTGCTTTCTTTGGAGCCGATTCTCCCTTCTTAATCCATGGACAGAAGTTTCTTCAAAGGTTATCAAACATCAAACGGCGCATATTTCGGCTTTATTTCTGTGAAACATTGTCAGTCACTCGATGGAAACATCTTCACAATGCTGTTTCATTATTCATTCAGTACCTATTTGTGGATTTTCGTCAGTATATCTAGAGTCGTCACCTCATTTCGTCGACCTCTGCGATGCTGATCTTCGCAGGTTGTACGGCCTCGTTTAAGCTCTGCTACCGAATAAAATCTACTTCAGCTTTTATATTAGTTGGGCTAAGGCCTTTCAGATAAAAGTATTTTATCAAAAAACCGGGACCAATTTTTACCATGTTTACAAATTCACTGAAAACGTTCACTATTAATGGCTGCCAAACAACTAATTTATATCTAGTTCAAGTTAGATAACTCTTCCTATGCACGCCACTGTATAGTAGTTTATTACAAACTTTTTTATTCATGTGGATGCCTCCTAGGTGGTGCAACATTGTAAGTATATGTATATCAACTTATTTATGGTTGAAGTTATCAAACCTTATTAAAACTTCGATGAAAGTTGCTTCAACATTTTAATATGAAAGAATTTATACATTCAGAATTCGTTTTAATTTACGTCTAACACATTAATTCACATGATGAAGCAAATTATACGGATCAAATCGAAATGACAGGATAGATTCATTAGCTATTTGAATGAAAAGCTGAGAATATATACAATAACACCTCACAGGTCCAACTAATAAAACAAGTTTTAAGAAAAGTTCTAGTAAAGACACTGCCGAATACATTTAACTTATTCGTTTTTCATCTCCATTCATCAGCTACTTCACTAAAACATCTGCATTTTTCGAACAGATATCACATTACATCATATGAAAAAAAAGGTTATGAAGCGTCGAGTCTTTTGTGCAGACTTTGTACTGTTTCTCTAGCTTCATTAAAGAGTAGCACTGTTTATAAGAATCCGACAAAGAGTGCTTAATATTCGACGGCCTTCAAAAAGCTGCCAACAGGAAAGTTCGTACTGTTCGGTCTTTAAAAAGCTAAAAACGGAAACGAAATTATCCAAAGAAAGCGAAAGAAAATTTAAGTATTTCCACTTTTTATATATATAAATATCATGTTGACAACATTTGAAAGTTTACCAACGATTCAACGTGTAGCTTGATTACTATTATATTTAAAGATTATCTTCGTCCATTTGAAGAAGTCGAAGAATGCAATTGAATACAGCGTGGGCAAAAGCAATTCTTACTAAGCGATGCATGTCAAGATAAATAGATACCAGTAGCAAAGACATAGGAGAATAAGTTCATTGCTAAACTGTTTTGTGTGGTCTCAGATGAAAGGGAATATGAGATGTAACACTTAATATGAATACTGAAACGGGTGCAGATGTAACTACTATTTTTTGTTATACTGAATGATTGAACTACAGAATTTAGTAGTAGAATGGATTCTTATTAAATGAAATTTCGATTTTTAATAATAATTTTTAAGCACATATTTAAGATAGCATAAGCGGTTCATATAGAGACTATAGGCATAGCCGAATTCAGAATCGTAAATAAAATAAATAAAACAGATTGCACTGGCCAACAGAATTTAAACTTTTTTTGTCATACGAAAACTTATATCAAATTTTGAATGTACTATGGCTACCAAACCGTAATGTATCAGTGGGAAAAATTGACACATCAGGTTTCTTTGTGACATCAAGACATATATTTTTATAAAAAGTACAAAAGTCTTAGAAAAATTATGTACCATAAATGGGTATGATTTTCGTTTGGCTTCTAGTAAGTCTCCAACATTAACTTGCTAGCATTCCTGGACTTTTTTTCCTCGATACCGCTTTTATATTAAAGGAATGTCCTGATGAAATCTTTCGCCTTGTTCGTAGCTCACAGCACCCAAATTCTCGGGGAAGAAATCCAGATGAAAGTGCAGGGTATATATTTTTAAAGACATATTACCTACATCTCAAAACTTTGTATTAGAAGCTCAATGATTGAGTCTTTGCAATTTTCCGCTTTATGGTATCCTAGGAAATTTTGGACAAGATTCACAAAACATTTCCAGGCGACTTTTTCCAGATCCTTCAGCTTTTCAAAGTTTATATCCATTAGATAGCGTATTTGTGGACCAAAAAATATTTCCTCTTTAATTTTTGCATCGCTGAGTTTGGGAAATTTGTATTTCAGGTACTACTGCATAGCTTTCATAAAATTTTTTTTAACATTCTTCTGCCGTGGAGAAAGGGATGCACGCTTGGGCAATACTTTCTTTGTGTACTGACTTTTTTTGTCTCTGCTGTCCCATTCGTAAATGAAACAGCAATATTTTGTGTAACCACAGATCATCTTCAAAATAGACTAAATCTGCTTTGGAAAAGTAATGTTTCATTTTATCGTCACGATGTCGGAAATAAGAAATTTTCGTACTAGGGGAAAGGAAATTCCAGTCGATTAATCTAGACCACAAAAGCTCAGCTTGTTTTTTAGACAAATTCAAATCACGTAGAAACAAAATCCTGATTTTCTGCTTGATTTGGAGGCTTTGGCACAGGCAGTTCGACATTATGTATGATTGATATTGGTTTGTGTACTGGACAGTATGTTTGGACTTAGTTGTGATGCCTTTTGTTTGAATTAAACAAAAATAACATTCACGTATATGGTTTTTTGGTTCCGTTCAAACCATTGGTATACCAAAAGGCAAATGTTTAGCCCAAACTAATAGAAGCCTCACACACGTTACACAACATACAGGTATATGTGGAAATCAGTATTTATCTTGGTGGCGCACAGGAAAACGAATATAGTCTAAGTCTCGACCTGAGATGTAGAAGTTAATTCTCCACAAACATGACAAAAACTGTTCGGCTTATTAGAACACTTTCACGACGTTTTTACAATGTATGTAACAAAGGTAACTTAGTTAAATTAAGTTATTCAAACAAAAACGCTTAAATAACGTCAGAAAAGAATATATAGCTGTCACAAAAAAACTGGATGTGTCTGTGAAACAAGATAATAATATATTTTTTTAATGAAGGTACATCAAAAGAAATAAAATAGCTCAAAGCTCGTGTGACAAAAACAGTGTTCACCATTGTTATTTATAAGGCCATTCTGCTAATATAAAAATACTAGAGATACTTCGTGTACATTGTTGACAGTTTTGTTAACAGAAAAGCATTCAGTGAATATATTTTATAGAAGCATAGGAAATCCAAAAAAAGTATGAAACGAAGTTAAAGAACAAAACTGAGAAAACCCTTCACAAAAACTTAAGTTGACTTGAAAAACACAAAATGATTATTCGAGTAGTCTTGTTTCATAGTTTATTTGAAAGCAAGCCAAACAATTATAAACACTGTCAAGTGTTAACAGCTTAACAATTTCCATATGATTATCGTATATTAGTTCAGCTTAGCGCTTCAATGCATGTGCTTAATGCGAAGATTAAAAGCCAAGTACTATTGCGGATGTGAAGTGATTATTTATGAGTCTGTCAACTTGAAACGATGTTTAATAGAATTAACCTCAGTTTTCCATTATTTGAACATAAAGCTGTTTTAGAGTTACTAATTTTTTGACGTATATTTAGATGAAAGAATTAAGAATTCTGTTAGTTTTGAAATGGCCATAACTCAGTGAATTTTTCAAAAATTCGTAATTTATTTTTGTTTACCGTAGTAGTTGAATTTATTATATATTGCTTATTAACCTCTAAAATAAATTGTCACTGTATATAATATTTTTTTTACTCAAATATATGGTTTTAAAAAACCAATACACGTTCAGTCGGTCATCGATGTTAAAAATTAATGAATCGTACACTCACTCGAGCTTTTATTAGCTTCATTTTTCTTTTGCACTTCGTGGTGGCCAGAATAATTAATCTCCAATTTTAAAGCAGAGTTCAATTATACCAAGATACCCTTCATGATACATTTTGACAACTGTGTTTACAGGCTGAGACACGATCATTAATAATTCTCACTTGAAATGATCATATTAATTGTCTCGATATCGGATTTGGACAGTTTAATAAAAAATTAATAAATAATTCAAGTTCCGTAGGTTGCGTTGAGGCTAGATTCATATCTATAATTTTATCTGACAATTAAGTTATAAATTTTAATAAATATTTTTCTGCTAATATTCGTGTAAACTGTAATTGTATTTATTAAAGGAAAAAACAAATTTTCACAATCGACTCTATTGACTTGATCTTGCTTTTAATGAATATATAATATATAGTTCAATAAAGAAATTATGTAGTTAAATTGATTCACGCAGATGCAACCATCAACAAGTCAGTCATATCATTGTATAAAGGAAAGGATAGTAGAACAGTGACAATGTTAAAACCATTTGAGGCAATTTTGCACGCCATCTAGTTACTTTTACGCTCGTTCTTCATAAAAATGACACGTAGCTTAGTGCCATCTGAAATAAACAGCATTATTTCCAACAATTAAATTTTTTTGGAAAGATCCCAACTAAATGTGAAGTTTTCTTTATCTTCGAAATTCGAAATCGACAGTACATTGTTGCCGATTTTACTTTTTATTACGAAAGTGACACAAATTACCTATTCGATAGGAATCTTTAGAATAGACAGATAGGGCGTATTTTGAAATATCATGTTTCTAATAATGTTATAGCATGTATTCATCTCGAACCGAAAATAAATTTAATCTCAGTACTAATTATTTGTCACCAATTTCAATGTATAAAATAAGATTTTTGTAATGAGTTCGTGTAGCACTAGCAAATGAAACAAATAATTTTTCATTAATCTGTTAATCACTTAAATTTGGGGTAGAAAGAAGAATCCTTGCACAAAGGTATATAAAATATTTCATTTGGTGACTGAAATAATATGAATTTGCGATTTCATCACCTCGGTCACGAATGTATTTTTGAAACATTCAATTTTGATGATATTTTGTAGAGGCGAAAAAATAAGTCCTGGCTATTTTGTATGTTTTTTTTAACTTTCAGTTGATTTATGTGATTTATCCATTTTCCCCTTTCTTCCTGGGAAAAATATTTTTGATTTTGTTCCTCTTTCGTACTGTATTAATATATTTGATAAAATCAAAAACAATAACTTGAGTTGTTTATTCTTTTATAGTTTTTCTAATAAAGTATATTGATTTTTCTTGAAATAAGTCATTAATGTGAGCTTCTTTGCAAATGATGTTTCAAATGTAAAACATCTTCAATAGCTCAATGGTTCACGTACATGGCTCACAATCCTATGGCTGTACATCGAATCTGATTAGGAATGTGAATGAAAAATTCAATTTTTTTAGAAAACTGTTTAATCTGAAACTGACTTTAGTTTTACATGAAATTTTAGTAAATCTTCGTACGAATAATTTAAAATTGTAGATGCTGTAGATAACAAATTGGAAAAAGTATTGTTTCGGGGGATTTCATGCTGGCTCTCTTCCCAGGTTCTTATCTACACCCTTGCTGCCATGTCCTTGATATAATACCCATACATCAGTTTACGAAAAGTATCAATCTTTATTATAGTAGTAGCTTATTGTAATCCTTGAAACCTTTCATGAAAGTTTCCAAGTTGATGATGAGTTTATCGAAAGCACAACCTATCTTACTTCAAATATTATTATAAATTTCATTTTTCTCATTTGTCTTACAACTCTCTCATATTCGTTAAGTAGTGTTAAGTAGAATTAGATTTTGTTATTTACTAACACCACTTCACCAGCACGCAGTTTATTCAACAGGCAGTCTAAGTGCCCAATACGGCCAACTATTTCTCATAATATAGTTATTTATACTATATACTATAAACTATACTTAAAAGCGATTAGTTGACGACTCAAAAAAACTACGGACCCGTACAACAAGGCACTCGACAGTAACCTTTTTTCGAATTCCTTTTGTAATTTTTTAATGCAAATTTGTTGTCTGACTTATGTCGGCCGTTAACATAATTATTTTTCAAGTAATTTTCGATTATCAAAGCATTCCAATTTTTACTCAAGATTACGTTTATTATAATCGAGACGGAGAATTCAAATAGTTCAATTGACAACATAATTTCATTGACTGTGGCAGGTCTGGTATTCGTCGTAATAACATTGAAGCATATCTTTTTACTTTATGTTTCGACCGTCGGAGTATTAAAAAGCGGCCACTGACACTTGTTTATACTCATAACAGTCAAATTGCAAGTTTTATTACCAATTTTAATATCTTTAGTATCGAAATATATACTTTTCAGTTAATTCGTCCGGCAAATGCATCCTATTTTATAGTTCTGTAACCGTGGGTAGATGCAGATGTTTTATAAAATGAAATCATGTTCGTTCGAATACATTCGAATCGAATAGCGGCTTTATTACTATGTAAATGGTTTGACTAAATGTGGGAAAAATTAAAGATGTAAATATTTTATAGAACTCCTACTCTATTCTTTGATTAGTTGAATGGTTTCTTCATGGTTGGGTTGTATAATTGTGAAGTTATTTATTCTTACACTTATGAAAATTAGAAATTCAAATCAGATATAGATTCATATAAAAGCGAGGGTAGGTGACATGATCAAATGAAACTACAAGGTGGGCATTGAATTTTTGCGTGTGTTTCGCTATTGTACCACCGTAAAGCCTACTATATTTTATTTATCCTTTAAACAATGCGAACTTGTACATATTATAAGCTTTTTCTCGTTAAATTTATTTGTTCAATTATTTTCATATGCGATTAACATTTTAATATCGCAACTTCATTTGACCGGCAATTTTCCTACACAGTAACGGAACCGCCAAATTGAGAAAATTGCACTCCATTAAATAAACAACTTAATAGCCCCTTTTTTATGCAAAGATGCCGCTGGCGAGTTGATGATATATTTTAAAATTTGACAGTAATGATCTGAAGAAATTAATAATATTTCAAAAATTATTTTCAAGCTTCTTCATTAGTTTGCGATGAAATTCTTCAAATTATCAAAGTATAAATTAATACATATTATCAATAAACGTACATGTATCAGTTCTATAACAAAGATAAGAAAACTATAGGGACTTAATGAAAAGAAAAAAATTATCAGGTTTGTAACAGAAATAAATATCACCTTGTATTCATAGAATACACTTTTTTCGTCTTAAGTTAAACATATATTCAAAAATAAACAATTTATTCTCTTGTTAATCTTTTAACAATCTTATAAAAATCATCATTCATTAATAGTTCCGCGAATAATTTTAAACAAAAAACTCTAACAAACATTTGGTTCTCCTCAGGATATACAAAATAAATGGGTCTATATATAGAGCACAATTAACATGTGTGTGAGGAATTATTGTTGAAGATACAAGTAAAATTCGACATTGTATTATAGCTAGAACCTCCACTTCGTAGTACTCGAAATTAGCTATTTTTTGGTATATCATCTACTGAGAGCTCTAGGTGGCCCATTTGGGTTAAAAGAACATTCCATTCTTCTTCGACCATTCTGATTCTAGACAACAACAAGTCTAGAAAAACTTCCATTTCTGCTGTTTGTCTTCGTAGTCCCTATTATACAGAAGCACGATTGTTTAGGTGTCGTCTTGATGACTGTTGCTTAAGTTTTCTTTTCCAAGCGATTCCTCCAGGTTATGCCATGATAGCTGTTGTAGCTTTACTTGAGATATCTTAGATGATCACAGCAATTTACTATGCAGATATTCGTCTTCCTGTTTGGGAATAATTTCCTCTTCCCTAAGTAAACTGTTTTCATACTTGTAAGGTTTCTTTTCCATTTGAATAGTCTACGAAATATATGCCTGTTTGGTTTGTTTATCTGCTATAGGTTCCACAGTAGTGGTTACTTTACAACGTCTTATAGGGTTATTCTTTTATGATTAGTGCTACATCGCATAGAACCAGCATATTAAAGTCCCGCTCATACCTTTCAGCTTCGATGGAGACTGGGATGGCTGTTTCTTTATGTTCAGAGAAAGATAAAATGACAAACCAATAAAAATTCAATTTTTGGAATAATACTGTTATTTTTGTCCTCTCAAGATGTAAAATTAAATGGACTCTAGTGTGCTATCATGCATTTATGATTATTCTAACTGAATAAGATATAAGAAAATGGATTCAAAACTAGGGGAAAACACATGAAGCATTAACTATATCAGAAAAATTTTTTTAGATTGTAGCAGTATTACAGCTTTTCAACTAGATGAATGTAGCATTTGTTGAATCAGTATTTTTGATATGACTTTTATATAAATATTTATTGTACCGCTAATGCATTGTTCATGTAGTTAACAGATGATGTAGTTGTAATAAATTATCTCACGAAATAGTAAAATGCACGTCTTAGTTTATCCATCACGCGCATATTCTTGACTTTGGCACGTCCCCTGAAGGAGAATAGTTACGAACGAGATATTCACATAGAAAACTATCGACAACACATTTAAAGATATATATCTATGAAATATAGTAACTATAGCATATAGTTGATAGTGCAAGTTGATAGATTTATATGTTTCTTCTAATATAGATAAAGTTTTCCACCTGAAAAATTCTGTTACCTTTCAAATATAGTGGAAATTTCATTTGGGATAAGTTGTTAAATAGATTTTTTATGTATATTATTTGTATTTTTGCTCTCCACCTAACGGTCATTGTTCACTTCAAACATATCACTCAAAATATAGTGTACACAGGATGATATTGAATTATTATAACTTTATTTGAAATTAAATTAACAATATACTAGCTTTTACCCGCGGCTTCGCTCGCATCGAATCCATTAAATAAGTATCAGAAATCATTATAATAGAAAAGAACGAACTCTGTAGCTATATTAGAACCTGAGATATGGATCTTTGAATGTAGAAAAATTGCCAAAAACCTACAAAAATCCATAACTGCACATCGAATGTCCGCGCCTAACTCTCTCAAACTCAACCGATTTAAGTGTTCAAAAACTCAAAAGAAAGAAGGTGTTTCAGCGACTGTTCTTAAACCAAAACGAACTCTGTAGCTATATTAGAACCTGAGACATAGATCTTTGAATGTAGAAAAATTGCCAAAAACCTACAAAAATCCATAACTCTACATTGAATGTCCGCGCCTAGCTCCTCTCCAACTCAACCGATTTAAGTGTTCAAAACCTCAAAAGAAAGAAGGTGTTTCAGCGAGTTGTCTTAAACCAAAACGAAGTATCTATCTTGAATAGAGCCTGAGATATTGAGGATAGAACGTGTGTATGTGAAAAACTTCCATAAATAATGTACAGGGCGAAATCGCATTTGAGTATAACTTGAGAATGGTGAAAATTAGATGAAATCCGATGGTTGATGACTGATCTGTGCATCAATATCTTTCATTAAAAAAAAATTAAGCAAATCGGTTGGGTAGAACGCTTAGACGGACTCGGAATGGAAATCATCAATTTTTTTAAGATATAAGAATTGGATATTAGTTCATTCTTAACCAAAACTCCAGAACTCTGAAATACTTTAGCCAAATTCTTTATGGTGAAAGAGTACATGAAGCAGACAATTCGTTGCTGTTGAATTACTACGAGATCGCCAACTTTCTCTTTTGTGATCTGTTCACATTATGTTGTGACCGTTTTCAAAGAGAAAATTTCTAAGAAATTCTTTTTGTTTGTCCACGGCAAATTAGAGATTGCCAAGAAATTCTAAAATGTGATTATACTATGTAAAACGAGGCTCTCACAGCCGTAGTTAGTTAGTAAATAATTTGACGTCATCATGAATACATCGGGATACTAACAAGTGAACTAAACGGCGTATTTAAATAAATGTGATTAAGAACATTACATAATGATACTACTTCAAACCACTGTTAAATCAATCCGGTTAACAATAAGTGAATTTTCTGCTACTATTGATAATAAAACTTCAAACATAGTCCGCGCTTTCGTTGCTACTTACGTTTTAAGATATGGCAACACTGATATGAATATTTCAAATCTGACATTGCCATCATTAAGTTTGACATTTTTAATGGTGAACGTACTCAGAACGTGTTATCATACGAGTGTTAATTCAGTTGTTCATAAATACTTGAAACATTCATTTTGGTTTAAAAATGCAATTAATTTTCGTGCGATGATTTTTTATGACTTGTATTAAACTAAAACCAGTGTGGCGATCAACTCGCTTCGATTTTTGAAGATGAAACACCATTTGGAGCCACCGTGTTTCGCTGGTTTTCCTAATTCAATCCTGGTCACACTTCGCTACGGGAGGAATTTCGTGAAGGTTGTCCAAAATCGGCTGTTGTGCCACAAAACATCGATGCTGTGCGTACACTGATATTGTAGGAACGTCATGTGATATACCGTATAATTTGACAATCGCTACAAAAAAAGCTCGTGTCTATTGGTGCAGAAAAATGCTGAAAAAATCAAAAGACTTCTATTAGATCGTGGCAGGTGACGACTCATGGATCTATACATATGAACCCGAAAATAAAGAACAATTGACTGTATGGGTCTTTCAAGACAAGCCAAATTCAACAAAAGTTGTTCGAACACGAAGTACTTCGAAGCAAATGGTCGCCTGTTTTTTTAGAATAACTGGACATGTCGCCAACGTTTCATGAGCAACGTAGAACAGTCAAATCTGAACAGTACACCAGCATTTGTTTCATAAAAGTGTTCGAAAAAATCAGAGAAACTAATCTCAGAAGACGAATCATTCTCTACCACGACAATGCGAGCTGTTACGCCTCAAATCAGACGAAAACGTTTTTGGACAGTCAAAACATGGAATGGATGGTAATGAATCCTTAACATCTAACCCTAGTGCTATTTTCGTAATAAATAAACTTTTTTACTCTATAGATCGATATATTAGAAGCTAGATTATTCTAACTTCCTTAAACCGCGCAGACCCTTTTTCTGGTTAGGTTTCAAATAGTACAGAATATGAGATGTTCGAAAGATGTGGAACAATATCTGGAGTAGAATCGTTTGTTGAAGTGACTTTAAAGCGGTCAATAATGTAAATAAAATAATTACTTCGGTTGTGAAAATTCAGTTAGTAATTGAATAAACAATTAAACTATTTTAACTATATTCTTTATTTCCCTATTTGATATAACCCTAAGTTTGAAATTTTACTTTATTATTATTATTTTTTTTATAAATCAGGAGCTTCCAACAAAGTAACAAATGTATACTCATTCAACTCTATTTAGAGTAACGGATGATTATCAGTATACAAACGTCATGTAATGGTACGCCCTCCCGTGAAGATAATATCGCGATCGTGTGTTATCGGGTTTATTTCTACAATAGATTGCTGCGGAACTTTCATTTACCGACTGGTATTGGAAAATTAAGAATTCCCATAACACTTCAATAAGAACATGTAAGAACATTGCTGGGAGAGTTGTCTATATTAATCCGGTTTATAGTAAATGCTGCTGCCAAACTAATTAAACAGGTCTCATAGAATGAATTTATTTCACCAAGAACAAATATGAAAGATATGAGGTTATCTCTTGTACTTTTCTTATCATCATCATATTCATCATTTGTGAACTTCTGCACTTACTAGTCAAGCATCAGGAGTAATAGATTCAGTACATAAGACTATATGAAATCTATACTTTGTTTTTCAAAAGTCCCTTTTCTCTATCTTATCTTTGGAACGATTACCTATACATAAACTAATGAAGGAAACTTGGAAATTGAGTGTCAAGGGTTGTAAAGTTACCTACTAGTGATGATAAAAGATGTCTTCGTTAAAGGAGACGTCATAAGGTTATTCTGTTGTTGTTTAAATGGAACCTTAAGGCAAAGCACACTTCCTTAACAAGGGTATTCAATGATACTAATCTTGTTTGAGTGTATGGAAGGTTTAGCAACTGGCTTTAAGAAGCAACTTTGTAAGAAGTTGTAGATCTTTAGACAAAATATTTGTTTAGCACAACGTATTTTTGATGTGAGGTTTCCTGGTGGTCCCGTTTCGAGGACTTATTTGAGGAAGTTTGAACCAACGCCAACGGCTGTATTAATGATGCAAAATTATCTGAAATAACACAAATTTCAGATTAAAAAATAATTGATATACTGTCAAGAGTCTTACTGTCAAGAGTCTTACTTCTTCAACAAATCAAGTTGCATCAACCATCAGCTAGACTATGTCCAAGTGACAAAAGTGTTAGGGAACCGGAAAGTAATGTTTCTGCGTATGTTGATTCAAAACCATTTTAATGTTGACTTGTTCATTTCTCAATAATTGGATATTATATCTTTTTGCAATTTGGATTGACATGGTCAGTCAAATATCAGAGTATATCCATCATTGTATGCTTTTTGAGTTTCGCAGGGGTAGTAACACAATAGCTGCCACCAAAAAAATATTTATTCAAGTACATTAGACGTTATAAAACGCCAAAGGTGACCCTGAGCTCAGTCCCGATCATTTTCATCTCTTTGATTCCTATCGATCACAAAGACCAACAACATTAGAGAACGTCATGTTAAGGGTAGAAGTGGAAGCAAATCTATGTCAGACAATCGAGAAACCACTTAAAAGCACTTATACAACCTTTGTCGACGGCCTAAGAACATTTCCAACTGATTGTAAAAATAAGCAGACATTGTTTATTGTGAAGTTCTGAAACCTGGACAAACTGTTAATGGATATCGTTATTGAGTACAATTGGATCCACTGAACCAATCTTAATCGGAAAGTAGCCAACGATTGTGAACAGAAAAGATGTTATTCTGCAACACGACAATGCAAAACCGCACTTGGCAAATCTCAAAAAAAATTATAAATTGCAACGGACCACCTTACCCACCACACGCACCCTCGAATTCGTTTTAATTGTCATCACTAGTAGGGAAATTTATTTTCGAATAGCACTGTATAATAGTTATTGATATTGTTTCTGTGTAATGTTGGAACTGAAGTGAAGTGAGGCGTGCTAATTTAAAATCTTCTCATTACCAAAATTGTTTACACAGCCTTATCGGGTTAATTTAAACAACTTAGTCTGTCAGTTACAATCTTCAGTTAGCGGGTACAATTACTAGTTTGTAAAGAAACCGATGAATATATATTTCATGGTAATGATGGCCGGCAAGTTATGTGAAACCAATATACCGTCCTGTCGGTTCCGAATCAGAAACCGATCATTAAGGGCAATGCACTCTCAAATGAAGAGCCTTCTTTTTTAGACAAGCATAAAAGTTCATTCTAAACGGGTAGTAGTGATCAAGTTTATTTAACAAACAAAAAACATGTTCCAATTACTTTTAACGACGCTTTTTTGAAATCAGTTGGAGCCAAGTAAAAAACCAACAAAACGTATTGAAATAATTACAAGGAATGTATTCAGCCGTCAATTTAGTATGAAAAAATATATGAATTGCTGATAAATATATTAATATTCTTTATAATAAACTAATTATGAGAGGTGTCTGATGAAGATCATTATCTAAACGTGATGGTGGTCTCCAGGAATCTTCGATTTTTATAATATGAAGTGAATTTTTTCGAACTTCTCGCTTTTAATAATCTTTTTAAAATTCATACACTCCTGGTTATGTCTTCAGCTGGTTAAGAAATAATCACTAGCGAGCTCTTAATTTTCAGAAGACTAATAATAAATTCGAATTTATTAACGTAATTTTTTGATATGACGTTAAAATCATGAAAATATTAACCGGTTCCTAATTATTTCATCGCTGTAGGATAAAAGGTTTTGTTTTGAACAAAATAATACATAATTCCAAAAAAACATAGATAAAAATCGAGACTTGCTCTTTAATTATATGAAATTTTAACAATATCACAAAGGTATTTTATATTTTTGGTCTAAAAAACTAAATATGAAATTAATTAGCTGCATTATAAATACATATTTAATACAGTTTTAATGAAATTGTTCAAGTTTCGTGTGAATATTTCACACAACTATTACAAGCAGCCGGAATATATTTTTTAATGTATCAATAAACCTTACAGCATTATGAACTTTGTACTTGAAAAAAACTATTACCAGGACATCAAGGAAGATCGCTTCGATCTAAGGTTTCCGTCCGTCCTGCAACGTTTCGAAGTTCAATCAAAGCAGAGTTAAAGACAATTATCATGAAGCTAAGTACATCCAGAAGATTTAGATGAGAGGGCTCGTAGTCACCGTATTACAGTTTCACTTGCTTTAATCTAAAAAACTTACTTTGACACACAAAATGATTTTTTGAAGGCTACATTTATCGAGCCAGTTGTTATTGATATTGGAACCAATAAAAGTAGCAACGATAGAATTAAGTAATCCAAAACAACCCTCTTCACAGCGACGCATCATCATCAATTACTTATTTATTATTATGAACTCTAACCTCATTAAGTTATCGTTGCTATAAATTTGTCATGTTTAGTCTTACTGTCGGTTTTATAGATTCCACTTCACCCCCATTAAAGTATCGGACTCAATTATTCATTATTAATGTGACTATAATGAACCATAAATATATTTATCCAATTTTATAATTATTATTGTATAAGATAAGAACTAATATATAAAGAAGTCTGTAAACCAAAAATACTTCGTTCATTTAATTTGATATTCGTCTAGTACGGCAATCAGATTGGTGTAACCATAAGCAAGTTGGTGAATTGAGTTATTTAATTATAGCATAAGCGGACTGAATCGTTTTCGAAAACTTGCATATTTCATACTCAATGCAACGCTTGTTTACACGTACAAATTGATACGACTTTTGTTGTATGTACTCACAATCTTGCATTATTTTGTTTGATTCTCCACCAATATGAATACGAATGTCAAGTATAAACGTTACTCATTTGTTTCCGGAATTTCATGATTTCAGTGAATCGATATTAGTGATTGCCGGTGTCGGAAAAGTAAGTACCTATCTGCTTATTTGTTGCATATAGTTTTATTTTATATATTATTCATTTTACACTTTTTTTAAACTGAAAATGGGAATTAAATGGAAAGAAACTTCATCCAAACAACTTACTATATGTGATATTATAAAAGGAGCTAGTCGAGCTTAGCACTAATGAACTGAAAGTGACATCTAAAAAGGGGTATCACAAATTTTAGTTGCAAGTAGAAATATGCCCAAAAGAAGCAGATTTAATATCACAAAACTGAAAGATTTGCGGTTATTCCTTACAAAACTCAAGCCAAATATTAATAATTTTATAAGTTAATCCATCAAGTAACTTCCTCTCATTGAAATTATATTTTTTTGTAATTACCATTGTAGAAGCGTTAAGTTATAAGTGTTTAATTTTTATTCTATTATGATTTATATATTTGAATAAATACCTATAACACAAGAAAACTATATTTTTTTCACCTGTCCGAATGGGAAGTTTTCTAAATAAAATTTGTGAGAATTGATTGGTTCTTGAGCTTTGAGTCACTGTATATTTCAAAAAAGTGAAGTTTTCGAATGGCCAGCTTTACTTTTTTGATATTCACTCACAACACAATCAATTGAAATTTAATTTGAAATTTGTTTAGTTGATTTTATTATAAGATAATTAACTCTATCAAGCACTCAATTCTAACCTTTTTTTATTCGAAAACTGTTAATTCGTCGTTGAAACTCAACCACAACGCTTTTTAAGATTTGAGATTTGGAGTTATTGATAATTCAACAAATAGAAATAGATGAAGAAAGAAAATTAACGAAGCCTTTGGACAGATATGTGGCTGTAAATAACTTCGAACAAAATACGAAAGCTTCAATATTTAGTTGATGATATCTGTGATGTATTCATCTTAATTTTGCATTATTTAGATACATTCGAATAATAAATTACAAACAAAACAATTTACCATCACCGATAAAAGAGAAATTTACTCAACTTTTGAATAAAGAAGTTTAGTTTACTTTCTGGTTCTAATCATTTCAAGGACTAAGAAGGATTAAATTGTATTATTTAAAAGAACCTAGTGAAAAGTAATATTGTGAAACTGGTAAATAAAATTGTTTTATACCTTATTGTGAATTACAATCTAAAACAGCAAACTTTACTGCTTTTAATGTTTCGAGTTCTCGAAATAATGGATTATACAAATTTGGTCATCCAATTACCAAGCTAAGTATGGACAAATTAAGCACATAGTGCCATAATTTATTATTTGATTACCAATTCAGACTAATAAACTTTTTAATTTTTTCTCAAGATAAAAGAGTTATTTCTTGCAGTCAGTGAATAATTGAAAATTAATTATATAACACGACATGAACTTGATTGGCGCCAGACTACATAGAAATACAAAGTACTAGGAATGATAAAGAAATTAATGGAATAAAACACAATGTAATAACACCTTTCTTAATTCATTGTAAAAAGTTCACATAAATTCATAAAGTTAATCCTTTCAAATAGACTTTTGTAATTAACTACTTTCCATAACATACTAACTGTAATCAAGATCGATTTATAGTTGGCGATATTCATACTGAAATAATATGACGACTTCATCGAATTTGTAAACGAAGATGGTTTTATCACGTAATTGAGTGAGAAGCATGTAGAATGTATATTGGAAAGTGTATCACAGTATTAATTTTTTTCTTTCAGATTGAATATACCTTTTGAAAAGATACAACTTTATTGCAATGTTCTTTTTATTAGCAAAATACCTACCATAATTAGCTGGTGATTAGCTTTAAGTATGAATTTGGAATCTATCAATTCTTGAAATTGCATGATAATATTTCAACAGTTTTGACGTATTCAAAGTGTAATTCAATAATCATTCATTATTATCCAAATTAATTTCGATAGATATTCTCATCAAAAATAAATTAAAATACCAAACAAATGCGCACTAATGTCTTAAAAAATTCAAACATCTATGTATTCAATTTTTCTTTGCCTTTCTTACTTTGATGTGTCGTAAATCCGTACAGTACAAGAGCCCATTGAATTATTGATGATAAAATAATCTACAGTGAAAGATTTCCCATTGAATCAAGGTAGTGTGTAATAAGACGGCATCTAATGACAGATAGTCTATGATTAGTGCGATATTAAATAAGCTATGTGTATTGAATAATGTCTTCATCAAGAAAATTACGCACGTGCTAAAGAATACATTTTGTAGCATGTCGATTGAACCTTCATTTAAGAATGTTATTGAAACCGGTTTTAAACAGTTGAAAAACAATACTAAGAGACATTTCAATTTGGAGATATTTCGAAATAGTATGTTATGAAAATTGTATAATTCTCTGTTTCCGGAAAAGATATAATTAATATTATCAGATTATTTGCGATTTAATCATATAATTGTTATTAGTATTATTGAGCTAAATATATGAAATATAAGCCTTTTTACCGATTACAATCGTATACATTTTTAGTATTACTGGCGCATATCGCATAAATTTCACCATAAAACACATTGTTATATTAGATTTATTTCAAGCTAGTACCTGCTTTCATCTAGTAATTAATTGCCCAAAAAATGCAGCATCGAAATGAGTTTCAAGCTCTTCTTCGATTGCAGTTCGGAGGTCGGGAAGGGTACGTGGTCCTTTTGCAGAAACCCGGTGCTTGAGAAGGCCCCACAGGAAGACATCACAGAGTGTCGGGTCACATTACCGTACGGGCCACTCAACGAATCCTCGTCTGCCTATTCATTCTCTAAAGTGAACATTAAGGTACTCCCACGCACATAACACGTAAATCTTCGAGCATTTCCACATAACTTCAGTCAGGCCCGTCAAGTAACCCTCAAAAAAGTACGAACCCACGAGACCTTATGCCGATTTTTCAAAAGCGTTGTTCAACTTTTGCCGGCCTCTGTATTACTCATCACTACTTGCCAATTTAGATTTATCTGGTTTGTTGGTACAGACGTATATTGGTCGCCAGGGTAATTCCTTTACCTGCATTCCGAAAAGGGTTGCTACTAATGACATTTGTCGCCGGCGTTTACTTGATTACGTACCTGCACCTGTAGGTACGGAACAATAGTAACGGTTATTGGGCATATATACTTCAAATAGGTATGTCATAAACGCTTTCCAACCAAAAGCTGCATTATAAAGTAAAGGTTTACACTATTGGAATGGAGAGCCTGATATTCGGGAAGGAAGACGCGTACAATCACGGAGCTTTTGAAAGGGAAGCACAGCAGAGAAGCTGTTTCAAGTGCATACAAGAGAAAGGCAAGTGAAGATATCGTTGAGAGGACTTGAAAAATTATTTGTAGAGCTTTAGCAACAAATTTGCTACTGTCTCTTCTGATGTTGGATGCATTAGAAGAAAAATCCTTCAATTTTCATTCTTAAGAGTATAAAAGTGCATTGAGTTCTCAGCAGCGCATACGGCGAAACGCTGTTAAACAATAAAGGTAAAATATTTTTGTTTGCACGCGAAAGCAACATAATACATTCTGCGCAAAGTTCTCATAGTTTTTTAGTATTCACGGATTCTAAAATGACCACTATGTTCCATTAGTTCCATTTTGAAAAGGCTACCACCTAGCATTAAGGTAGGTTTGGCCAGATGTAACAGAAAACGGTATAAAAACCCGGCGACCAATTTACCTATAAAGATAAAATGAACCCTTAAATCTTGGTGACCAATTTATACGTCGGAATAGTGGAGCAGGCAATCTTGGCGACTAATTTACCACCGCCAGATGTTAGACATGTATCTCCATGTCGTAATCCTCTTTTTATTCATGTCCCATAAAGCATTTCTACTTTATATCTTATTCTTTGTGCTGTAAGAATTACTTTGATGTTGAAATTTGTTATTCAGTTGTTATCGCTTTATTTTTCTTCGCAATCTAGCATTCTTCTACATAAATAGCTCAACACATTTTTATTTCCCATTTTTTCGAGGGTTTTCAACTGTGTTGTTCAGTCTCTCGGCAATATAATATGGCTTTATGTCTTTGCTTTTGTATAAATTTCATTTTTCAATATAATACTAAAATGAAAGTCATTTGAACAAATACTGATTACTTATTTACTCCAATATTTTGAATATGTGCTGGAATGAACCTTTTTCAAACTGGAACATTTAATAGAAGAAACTTAGTTTTTTTATTTAGATTTTTTAGATTTTTCACATGACACAGAGATTGTGTTTATGCAGTGAAAAAGTCAATAGTCAAAGACTTTTAGTTATCTGTTCATATATGCCAAAAGTTAATTGACTTCATAACACTACCAAAGAGAAATAGAGTACGAAAAAGCATCTCGTATAATAGAAATTATTCTCAAAATATTAACATGTTGATGTTCAATTATTTTTCTATTCCGTTTGTCGAAATTATATCCACAGCAGTGCGTACTTTGGCAAACGTGATTATATGAAGTCGTTAACTTTATTTTTTCTATTAGGTTTGGTAACAAGATAAGCTCCAAGCTAGTGCTTTAGAATGTTTAAAAGGTGGATATACTTCTTAATTATCAACTTCATTATTGCCGTCCCAAAAAACTGCCACATTGATAATTAACTTCAGATATATTCGGCAGATAATGTCTATAGATTTAATAATTAACAATTTTGAATTAATGGTTCCTGTTACGAAATTAATGGTACCTATTTAAATAAGTGCAGTTTAACTTTCATATTACTTTGTTAATCCAGAACAGTATTTCTTCTCAAGAATCTGTAGTTTAGCTAACAGTTGTATAAATTGTTTTCCAATTTTTAAAAAATTTCTTGTATTTTTCAAGGTATCATAAAGATCGTAATTATGTTGATTTTAGTAACATTTGGTTTAAAATGATTTTATATCCACCGATTTATATTTACGTTCGATTTCTTTGAAAACTCATATCGCAAAACTCTTTTTTTTTTTTGGCAATAAAGTGAAACATTAATGCCGATTGGTTGATAGAAATCTTCAGTGAAATCGCTTTCTAGTGCCTAAGCACTGAAGTAACGTCAACCAACTTACAACCTCTTAACATACAACGAATCATTCAAACTGTTCTATTACCATTAAAATAAATAAATAAAAAGAAATAAGATGCCGATTTTTACAAAAATAAGCGTATTATTCAGCTGTGTAACTAAGCCCGGCACTCATAACCTATTCTGCTCAACTCAATTCCAGATATTTTCGCAAGTATTTTTGAATCTGGGCAACTCAAAGCAAATATAAGAGAAATATATAAATCGGCGGGTGTAATTTGGGCGCTAACCATCCTTCTTTACCTGTCTGACCAAGAAGGGTAGATAATCCGACATGTATTTTCGACGCTAAGAAGTGCAGGTAGGTCGAGTCATAAAATAACCCAATAGAGGGAAAGTTGATAGATTTTTAAGTTAAGTTAAGGTTAGGTTAGGTTAGGTTATGTAAATCTCTTATTTTATATGTAATATGTACTTAAGTACTGAATAAAAATATAAAGAAATATAAAATTTACTTTATTCTGTAGAGTGTTACAAAAATGTTGTGAGGAAACTTTATTAAGGGCAGATTTTTCATTTAAAAAAAGTGCAAAGTAGCCCCCTCTAACGGTAAATTTTTTCAGACCTTAAGTGATAATGATAAATGTGGGTGATTTAATAAATAACTGTATTTCATAAATCATGTACTTCAGTCGGTTAGCGCCCAAAATACACATAGGATTAAAATGACCCTTCGGTCTTGGCGCCTAGTTTACATGTTGTAAAAAGTACATTAATCCTTTAGCGCCCAAATTACATCCGCCCATATAAATAAGTCTAGTTAATTACTATTATCCAGCCTCTCGACAAAAAGTATGACTTTAGTGCCTCGATACGTAAATAACTATTTTTGGGTCAGCTAGCAACTGATAAAATTAGTCGTATGAGCCGTTTATTAAATTCTTTTCTTTACTTTGCTTAAATGTGTCATTAGTTGGTTTTTTTACATAAATACTTCGTCTGCTACCATATCCAAAATAAGACTTCTCTAAATGCGGTTATTATATACCTATCGAGAAACATTGAAAATGCCCCTTATTTTTCGGGCGCTGGCTAGAGAGAGTTGGGTTAATCAGAGTTCAATAAGAAGAATGATTCACACCTGGCTTTGCGATCATTTCTAATTAAGGTTAGAATATGAAATGCATCTAAATATCTGTAGATCGTGCTTGTCACATCTATTGAAACCTAGCAATTGAACGCATCTCTGTATCACATTTGACATGTTTTCGACATAATATTATGTGCATCTTCTAAACGTCCTTCAAAGTGTAAGAGGATAGAGATGGACTATTAATATTTTATAACCAATTATACCGGATTTATGAACACCGTTCAAAAGCCGGTAGAAACTCTCACACATCTCAGTAAGAGATCAGAATCAATCAGATCGACTTCCTGAACGTCCAGTTCAACAGTGCGTGTTTAAAAAGTTGATACAATTAATAAAAATCACCGCACCGCTTCATATTATAAATCAGTTTCTCTCAAAGGATCGACAGCGTTAGAAAGGAAACTATTTTTATGGAAGCCATAAAGTATTAAACTTTTTCCATTAGGTTAAAATGTCGCTGGTCGACCGGAAAAAACGCGTATATATTTATGAAGCTTTTATGACGCTGTACATGTCTTTTTACGATATATACCTATAAGGTTTTAGATGGGAAAAAAATTGACAATTTTCTTTCGTTTTCATCACGTAAAGACGTTACATACTTAGACTTGTTTATTACTCTTGCACGAATGCGGAATACGGAGAAAAAATTCTATGGGAAGAAACTTTTATACAGAGAACAATACTGTACATTTTCATTTCACTTGATGTCTATTAGATAATTAAAAGCTATTGATCGTACGATAGAGATGAAAATGAATAACAACATCTACTTTCGATTTCATTTAATGTGATTTTTATTTTGTTGTATTACAAGGAAAAAAACGTGTATGTGTACGTAGGTGTGTAAGAATATATAGGTAGGTCTTTGATGTGAAGAAACAACAATAATGAAATAGAACTATGAAATCTATTTTTAGTTTGAACAAATGAATAATGTAATCAAATAGAAAGAACACATGTACGAAACTATAGTCTAGTCTATAAAGTGAAAAAAATTGAAACAACTACTTACATTTTTGTAATATGCGATTATTATTTCGAAAATTTTTAAGAATTGCCCTTTTTAAAATTAATTACGAAATTCTTTTCATATTGATGATAATATGAAAAGCTTTATGAGAACTGTGAATTCCTCATACATTTGAAACATAGTTTGATTTGTATCTCTTCCGTCAATTATAAAATTGATCAATCAAAATTTATTAATTCGGAATCAATGCAATCAACAAATTTGTCAGTAACTTTCACAATAACTTTTTCAAGGTAGTTTCCTAGTTTTTTTATCAAAAATTAGTCGCGTGTTTTTAATTACACGATTTCCTTTTTCAGAAAGTAACAATCACAAAGATATTCCGTATGTTTATTGTTAAAATTTGTCATTATAATTAAAACTAAAAATTTAGAATGAACAGTTCATCAATATTGAAATAATTGAAGACTGTTTACGCGCAGGTTTTTTAGGGCCGTAGCTTGGAAGTGATTTCCTTTCATTCTTTCTTTTATTGCACCTTCTTGTCCATAATAAACCCAGCCACTCTAGACTTTTGGTTCTTATTATTTTGCTATTAGTTCTGCTTCCCCAAATAAATTCCGTATTTCGTTATTTGTTATTCTCACTCATAATCCCCCTACCTTTTAACCCCTAGTATCCTCCTGAGTATTTTTCTTTTCCATATATCTAGCTTCCCTTCCCCTTGACAATCGCCCCTATATATAGAAAGCTTTAAACTTGTTCTAAACTCATTACTTTTTCTTCATTTCCTTGTATTTAAAAACTTCTCATTGCTCCTTTTTTTGGTGTTGTCATTATCATGTACTTCAATTTATTTTCCTTGACTTTCCTCCATGTTCTAATACTATGTCTGGAACATTTTGATATTCTTTGGTTTGGCTTTATCTTTGTTTTTTATATGTGCAAGTTTCATACTGGAAAAACTTATTAGTTTTTGGTATATGTTATTGAATTTATTTCCAGTTTCTCGATCCAAGTTATCAAAAGAGTACGAACTAATTCTAGATGATGATGATTATGTGCTTTTGACGTTTCCAGGAAATAAAACTCTCTTGAATCAGTGGTTGGTAGGGATTCGTATGAACAACTATATACAGTTTAAGAAACGAAAAAGAGGAAAAGCTTTAGGGCATCCAAACATATGTCGATTGGGGGTAAATCATCTTTATACGTACATCCCTGAGGAGTTGAAGGTGCTCAAAGTAGTTATTCAACTTGTTCTTGAAAATGATAAATTTTTATGAAAGATTATAAAACTAAAAAGAATTTTATAATTTTAAAATCAAAGGGGGAGGAGTAATCGACCCGCCAGCAACAATTTCAAAAGTGCGCATGCGACGGTCCCTAAACTGATTCGGAATTAGCCCCGCCAACAAAGTTATTTCATCAGTAGTGTTGGTATTTATTTTCCAAAGAAGATTTCAGGGTTGAATTTAATTGAATTTAATTTCTCTATGAGACGGAGCTCGACAGTATTCATATCTGCGAATAGCCAAAATGTGGTTTGAAGATAGTTATTTATTATAACACACCTTTTATTTTACCTTAATGGTGTAGGTAGAATTTCATTTCTATCCACACTAATAGTTAAGTTAGAGAAATAATTAAAATCTCACGTCGATCAATATTGGTTACTTAATGGAAGTAAATAATACACAAAAAATTTTATTGGCCATTACTCGTTGTCCGTTATAATTATTTATCGGCATTAAAAGTTTAAAAGTTGATCTGGGGCGAATCGAAGGGCAACTGCATTTCACTAGAATGTCGGCTGACCAATTAAAATCCGATTTTGTTCACCAATCACCTGCAAACAACTCTTTGCAGGCTTGACCTACGACTAAATTGCGTTACCGTTCAAATGAAATAAATAAATGTATTCGTAGCAAGTACAAGTAATGTTTATCGTATTTCATTGACATCAAGTCGATTAACGTGTAAATTAATCATGTGTCATTAAACTTTTGAACGAAAATTATTTATAAGCAGTGGTGAAAAATTATTAAAGAAATGTGGCTAGGACATACACCTATACATATACAATAAACCTGGTCTAGCATAGCTCATAAGATACTATCATAAGTCAACTGATTTGACTAGGGATCAATGTGATTTGTTTAAATATGATAAATAGATATTCGTAGTAGTAGTAGTATCAGGACGAATTTGGGACCTTTTCTGTCATAAAATGATTATTAGGATAACTATTGAATTAGGATGAGGATGAAATAAACGTTATGAATACATCTGAATTGTATAATTTGGAAGTACATGTATCTCCTTTGGCTTATTTTAGGCTAATAAGAAAATACGCCGAATTTTCATCCTCAAAAATTGATATTAAAAATAGTCTTTTCTGTGATATTATTCTAATATGAAACTGAAAGGGTTAATCTGTATAAGAGTCGAAGAAAAAAATTAACGACTAATTGTCAATCTCCCACATTGACGCCTCTTGTGTGATAACATGCTCGAGCGCCTTTCTTCCATTTGTTTGGCACGTTCAAACAATAGTTTCACATAATTCTTTCAAACACTTGCTTGTTTTATTTGCGCCCATATTTCATATAAAACATAAACTTTATATCTATCTTCGTGTATATTCGCAATTGACTTATGTTTAGATTTTAGTGCGTCATTAGGTAATTGTATATGTTTTGGATAAAGCCAATCGTTCTAATTTACGCTAACTTTTGGTTCTTTTAACGGATCCACTATTTTCCGAATTTGTGGATAACTCATAAATGACGCCATCTATACAGAGCAGCCAAATTCAGTGGAAAAACGGACATCCAGATAAATAATTATAGATAATTATCTAGAAAATACTCACAAAAAGGTATTTCTATATCTATTTAGCAGTGTTTGACGTAACCTTAGTTTTATACATGATGAAATTGACAATATTCAATATTGTTATTCTCAGGGCCGGATTAAGTTAGGGGCTTGGGGGGGGGGGCAATAGCCCCAGGTCCAAGAGGGCCCCATCATTTGGAAATCATTTTGTATTTTTTGATGTGTTGACACCACAAATCTAACGTATTGATATTATTTTGAGAATTTTTCCGGGTTTCCGAATTCCCTAAGTGGGCCCCGTCATTATTTTAGCCCCTGGCCTTATAAATCTTAATCCGGCCCTGGTTATTCTTTAGTATAAATCTGATATGACAGTAGTCAGATTATATTGGAAGATCTGATTATTTGATTAATTGATTAGTTGACGTAAAAAATCATCGTGTTTATTTTCAAAAATATATAGAAGTATCTTGCTATTAAAAATTAATTTATATGAAACTAGGTATCTTAAAATTTCATTCATATTGTTCCGCACGATCGAATACGCTCATTAATGACATTAAAGGCGGTAATTTTACATTTTTATTCTGTTGGTAGACCAAATCGATCGAATCAATTGTTCATGGTAGTCAGAGACGAATAAAGCGTGAGCACGACCGTATAATTTTTTTTCAGCCGAAATTGATTAAAGAAAGAAAATAGTTATCAAAAATTGACTAGATTGGTGGTCTTAAAGGTTGTCAATATTAGTTTATATTCATTTGATAGAATGCGTTGAGAAATGGAGCACATATTAGAAAAAACTTTTCATTTCATAACTACAACATTTTGAATATATTTTTATCAAATAAGAATATTCATACCTTATATAACCAACTATGTATTCCAATTAGAGGCTAGTAAAAAGCACACAGATATGGTTTTGGTTCTATAGATACTTTTTAAGGTACGAGGATGGTCCCAGAAGTACCTGACCGTCAGTTGCTTGAAAAATACCACTGTATTAGAAAGTACAGAATCTATACAGCATATGTTTCAAGTTTGAAGACGCCACGTTGTTTAGTATTTGTTTGGCAGCCATCAACAGTGAATGTTTTCAGTGAATTTGTGAACATGGTAATACAATACTTTTGTTTGGAAGGCCTTAGCACAACCAATATAAAAGCTGAAGTAGATTCTATTCTGAGTACATTAAGAGCATGGATATTCTCATTCCGTCTTGGTACTTCATTCTCGGGTGGTTTTGTCCATATGTTATTGATAAAAATGGATAAACCATTCAGTGATCCATTGAAGTTTAATTGAAGCAGAATAGGATTTAAACAATAATGAACATTTATACAATGAAAACCTGCGTAATTAAAGATATTTGAAAACAAATTTAGATACATAGACCAAATGAGGTAAAGGCTCTAGAAATCTCTAGAAAATCCATAAAGCGGTACTCTATGATCGTCGACTGAACGTTCGCGAGCTAGCAGACATAATAGACATTTCAAAAAGTGGGGTACATCGCGTATTAACTGGAAGTTTGGACATAAAAAGCTGTGGGCAAGATGGGTACCGCGTTTATTCACAATGGAACAAAAGTGTCATGAAGATGTTTCCATCGAGTGTTTGGCAATGTTTCATAGAAGTAAAGCCGAAAAATTGCGCCGTTTAATAGCCATGGATGAAATGTGGGTCCATTAGTTCACACTCAAAACAAAACAACAATCAAAATAATGGACGAAAAAGGGCAAAACGGCTCCAAAGAAGGCAAAGATCGTTCCATCTGCAGGCAAGGTTATGGGGTCGGTTTTTTGGAATACGAACTTACGAACGTTTTTTGGAGTATTATGCGAACTTATTGCAACGTTTGAGTGAAGAAATCTTAGCTTTGGCTAAGAAGAAAATGTTGTTTCGTCAAGACAATGCACCAACTCACAGATCTGTTATTGCTATGGCCAAAATTAATGAATTAAAGTTTGAATTGCTACCCAATACACTCTTTTCACCATATTTAGCCCCCTCGAATTATTTTCTGTTCCCAGACTTGAAAAAATGACTGGGTGATTATTATAAAAATGGTATCGATCTTATTGAACATTGCTGTTCAAAATGCTCTTTTATATGAGGGTAAAACCAGTTGAGGCATTGTGAATAAAGTTATATTGTACAAAGACCTGCAATTTCACAGAGTTTAACGCACACATACTAATTGTGACTAGTTACAGAGTATGATATCTTTGGGGAATCAGATTTTGAGTAAAAAAATGATAATGTTGTGTATGGTGTATATTTATAAATATATAAATAATTATATAGTTTTAATAAAAACATTTGAAACTCAAGTTAGTACATTTCCATGACACAATCTTCATCAATTAGTTTTTCTTGCAACGTCTCTAATTAGTTTTTCTTTGTAACATTTTAATTTTCAAAGAATGTTTTCTTCCAGTGTTACCATATAAATTGTGTCGTATAATTTTTCTTTTTTCATTTCCTATTTTCTTGTTGTCATATCATAATGATCCATAATTTTGATATGTAGGTACTTCCAACTCCAAGTTTTTAAAGACTTGTTTTACTTGGATAATATATTTACATTTATATGCATCAACATTTTTTATGCCTAATAATTTTAAATATGCATACTATGTTTACTTAGTTGATTGACTGGTTTAAATGACTGAATGCTAATAGAACACGTTAGTTCCGGTAATCAAAGCCGTAAAGATGCAAAATATGTGATGGGTTGCAGACAAGAACACATCATCCGAGACGGGGCTTGTCAAGAGCGAAACAGCTTTTAGTACAGCCGACTGAATTTCAATTGGTTTTTACATTTTTACCAAATAATAACGAACAAGAGAACAAAAAATAAGAAGACGATAACGATATGAATACTTGGTAGTAATTTTGTAAAAATAATAAAAACAATAGTACGGTTGTTATGTGGATATATATATATATATATATATATATATATATATATATATATATTATCAAAAAAACATAAATTCTAATAGATTCAAAAATCTAATACACGAAATACAAATTTTTAGAAATGGTTCACATTCATAAAAACGAAAAAGTTATAAATGATAAAAAAGATCTAAATAATTTAAATAAAATTTATAGTTCTATTTTGTAAATTCTAATAAAACTACAAATAATTTGATTGAGTAAGTACTGCTACATATTTGAGATGTAAGGACTAAGGAAAAATTATTTTTTCTTATTAGAACATTTTCTATTTTGATTTTATACTTATTTTGATGTTCATGGTGTAGGTGATCTATTGCTTAATCTAAATATGCAAATTGTGATTGAAAGACTTAAAGAAAAGTCGAAATATATCAAAAGATGTGATGTGAATCAACCTTTTTGTCGGAATTTACATCTCTCGCTATCCCCCAGACAGTTTGGATATTTCTCTATTTCGAGCACAAGGGTCGATTGTCAGAGATAACCGCCAACTTGGAAAGAACTTCTTCATCCACTTCGGTCCAATACCACTCCGGACAACAATAACATTTTCTCTGAAACCCCCCGAGAAACCATTAACCACACATTTATTACCCCAAAACCTCTCAATAGCTCTCCTATAATTACAAGGTCCAGGCGACTAGTCCACCAGTTAGCTCAAGAATATCAGTGATTATGTTAGTCTCTACAGTGCTCTCGATGCTTTTCATTTTATCGGTTAAATTCTAAGGAGTAGGCAGATTGAGGCCTTGGAATCAACCCATAAAAGGGGTGATTCGTTGTGTGGAGTAGGCAGATTGAGACCATGGAATCGAATCACTTACCAATGAACGAATAACCACCCTATCCCCACCCGTCTCTTGATAATGGCTCCAAAACAGGAACCGAAACGTCGAGAATTTTCAAAATTTTAACGTGGTTCAAGTTCAAGACAAAAATTTAAAAAAAAACCTGTAAATTTAAAAACCGCATATTTCTTATAAAGCTTCTGAATGTTAAAACTTTCAATATATAGTAATCGCTTATTTCATTCCAATAAGTGATAGATTTCAAGAGAATTTATTTGTATCAGAAATCAAAATGGAACTAATGTCCAGTGTTAACGGATGATTGAAAAGCGAAATGGAGCTACGTTCGGGTCTTAACGGCTTGATGGTAAAGATGATTTCTCTTAATTTGGAGCTGATAAATAGTAAGAAAATTAAAACAATGAACAACAATTTGATCAGCCACAGAAAAAATTAAGTGACATACATAAATTTAGTTGTAATTCTCGTTCTGTCATGTAAATATAAGGTACTATATTTAGATTATTTCTGAATTGCAAATTCTACAAGTAAACTCAACATTTACATGATATTGTTCAAAACAAAAGATGACATTATACTGTAATAATCGCTAGTGGGTTAAAACTCTCTATAATAATTATTTTCAATAACTGTTCTTGACTTACCTTCGTATCTTTAAATTTTATCAACGCACCTATTCTGTTTTATGCATCTCATTATTCCATTAGAAGCGATAGAAATAAATGAATGATTGTTTAATGTTATTATAGAAATTTATTCAACTATTCAATATATACAGCTATTATTTGGACTAATCGCCAATCTGTCCTGTATAAAATGAATTCTGTTCGGATTGATTTATTATTAAGCAGACATTTTGTTGCTTTAGATTGTTCAACTGTCTCTTGTCAATTTTTATATCCTTTTCATTTGTACACTACATACTTTACTTGTAATGGTTTGATTGGTTGGTAAGAGTTCATGAAGAAGAATCATCAAACACCGTAATCAAAAACCGTAATCTTCTGGTATCTTATAATATTAAATAACAGACTGGGGTATGACATAATTATCGTATATTGAAATTTGAGTTCCATTGTGGTATCTCAAAACCGTTGGAATTTTTTTGGTGACACTGACAAAATCCTGTGGACATATATTTAATCCGTATTGAGAGCCAGTGATGGCTTTTCAAAATGTACTCACTTAATTCTAATGCCTTTCTACCTTTTCAGATCTAATGCTTTATAGTATGTGTACTGCCGAAGCAAATGCCTCATTAAAATTTACTGTTTCAAAATGCACTAAATTATTAAATTCATCGGGCTTTACATAAATTGATAAAAGTTAGAATTTTGGATTGAAATTATCTGTTTTCTCACATTTTGAATAGAGGTTGGGAGTCCTGATTTTTCTTTCTATTTTCGTTTTGTTCGTGATTATGTAGTCGTCTTTTTACACTTTGATAAATAAAGTCGATAGCTGAGTAATCCACCTACTTCTTGATTCATCTGGGTTACACAAACGTACTCTTTGCGATGATCTATGTGTTAATTCAGGTGGTCGAAAATAGTAGAGTGTTTTAACTGGAGAAATTCGCTGCATTCAGTCCAGCATAACTCTTAATACGGTGTATAGATTCCGTGTAAACACCTTTTTATTTCATGACTTTCCGAGTTGTCTACTTCAAAAATAAGGATCAACGATCCAGAGCACTTAGGTGCTTAATATGCGTTATTAGGATCAACCAATTTATGGGTCAGGATTCTGCTTATTGGTTAAATTCACAGGCAAAATGAAAATGTGTCGAAGTAGGTATGCATTGTCAAAAATTATTGATTGTATTAAATTTTGTGGAGTATTTGAATTGATTCTCCGCGGACCTTGAATTGAATTAATTATGTGTAACTCTAATACTACTAGAGATGTTATGGAGGTAAAGTAGTAAAGACTTCGGTTGAAATTTTACAAGGGTAGTTTTTTTGGAAACATTGTCGAACATTTTTCACCACGAGTCGCCACTGTTGGGGTACTATGTCAAATTCACTAGCAATCTAACAATTTAAAGCAAATTAAATTAAAAGCTTTCGAGCTGCGTGCCATCAATTTAAAAGATAACTCTAAATTTCATTTTTTTCAAAACATCTACTTCATAATAATGTTTATTATAAATAATTTCACAATATCTTTAATCTAAAGCATACTTCGAAAAGATCTGATTAAAAACCAGCTTACAATAATCTACTTCACTATCTACTACACTCTTCTTTTTTTATTGATAAACATTAAAATAATTAACAGAACGCAACATTGTAAGTGCTTAGAATAGTTGTGTACCTATATCGGATCAACCTCAATTATATCCCGACAGACTATCTCGGAATGTCGTCCTCTGCTAGTTGTAATATCTCTCAAGTGTATTAAGTACTTTATTGAATCTATTCCTAACAATCATGTTCGATTAGAAACAATTAATTATAATTAGCCTTCAGTATGCTTGAGACTATGGATGACATTCACGAATACAATTATAATAAAAAAGTTTTCTATATATTAAAGAGTAGATTGTTGGTAATGAATATATTATAATTAAAGATAACGAACAAATTACTACGATTGAAATGGTCAATTCCTTAAATTCCCACGTATTAAAATAGCTTAGAATTTCAGGGTAGCCATTAATTACTTATCCTATGAGAAATCCAAGGAAAAAAATCTCTTTGATTTATGTACCTCGACATTGACAAGTATTTTATGACACTTCGAACAATTTCTCAGTGTCAATCCAATTCTTGATGAAGTTTAGGATCAATTAAAACAACCTGCCACTCCTGACTGACCAATATCTGAACCAGCGAATTCCAATATTTCTTTAATAACCTTCTTAATGGCGTAATAGCATGTAATTAACTTAATCTTCTCCAATATACCAGGTACACGTTTTAGGAAACGAACCCAGGCGAGACGAACAGAAACTCATTTTCTTTTGTGACTGCTACGGTGCTTCTGGAGTTTCGGCACGCGCGACCAAATTATACGTTTTGTATATATTGTTTTGTTCATGTATATATATATATATATATATATAGTGAGTTTGAGTAGTTATGAAACTTTGTTTATTGTGCTACAACTTCACCATCCTCGACCCTAAAACTAGCGCCCATAATATCTTTCCGAATCAATACATGCAATTTTTAAGTGGAATACAATTCGAATTGGAATGTGAAATGGAATTAATTTTTGCGAACAATAAAATGAGACCAAATTTCACAATAGATGAGGATAAGTCACTACGGACCGCACAGTTTCTCTTTCCTTGTTGTCCGTTTGAGAATTCCAGTGCAATCACTAGTAATTAGTTCTCAAAAGACCGGATGATATTCACGCAGTGAGAATCAAAGTATAATTGTCTCTGTATTAACTATTATCTACTTCTCCGACTGCGGTTTAATTGTTGAAAAAACGATTCTTTCAATGACTATATGTAATGTAGATGTTTGTATCCAACAAAAAGATAAATCCGAACTCAGTAACATGTTTACGTGACACTACCATTTGTTGTTTTATATTACTATGCAGTTGTACGCAGCATGCCAATTACAGTGATCGCGTGCGCAACAGGGATCGTTGTTATTATTATATTCTTAGATCTATAATATATTTATCATCCATTCCGTTCTCATCTTTTTTATTGCATAGGGTTATTTGGAAATTGAGGGATGTTAATTGGCAATTATTTAGATAACTAGTAAAGATTGAGGGCCTACGATATCTTAGTTATAAGCTCTATATTTTATTGACTAATTTTCAGTCATTTAGGTTGTTTATAAGTTTATCCAAGTCTTGTCTTCTTGTAGTAGCTTCTTCAGTGTTTTGGTGGTTGAATTTTTTTCCGTTCGGTGTTGTATTTCTTACACTCGACACTTAACTATTTCGCACATTGTCTTACTTTTTTCCGCTACTAGATACGTTTATGACCGACTCAATAAATGTTTTTTTTTTGATAAACTTAACTGAACCAAAAAAACTGGATTAAGTGCAGTATTTTCTTCATTTTTCATCAGTCACTACTGATATTTTTTGGATACGTGCAGCATTTATCAAGCCCTTATTAGACAAAAAATCACTCTATATCATCTCTAAATTTAAAATTATGAGTAGTTCGGCTCTTATTAAATCCACACTGCAGTGGTTTCTGGACTTTTTCTGGACTTCGTCCATTTGAACTGCATGTGAGGAAATATCCTCTCAACTTAGACGTCAAAAGGAGGGATACTCAGTACGCAAAATAGGTATAATGGTTTTTAGCACGTTTAAATTCTCTTCTGACCCCATGAGGCCTTCAAAAGAGATATCCTCCGTCATGGATAGACAAGATATTTTCTTCAAAGGGTTAATTCGCTGAAGTCAAAACGCTTATCTAAATAATGTCATGAAAAATTTGGAAATCGGAAACTGCACTTTGAAAAACGTCTACATCTGCTTGATTCTTGGCAATCCTCAGATGGGAGCCAAAAAATTGTTTCGTCTTTCCTAGCAATAATTTGTTATTTTCTATGGTGGTACATAAATTAACAAGAAAATGAAGATATAAAGCGGTTTCGAGTGATCAATGTTTCTGGTTGATCTTGGTTCAAATATTCTAAGCCTAGCAGTTGTTACAACGCATTTGGACCTTAGCCTCTCCAGGTTGAAAATATTGTAAATTTGATTTGACTTTTATTGATAGTTTCTTGCTCTGTCGTCAAAAAATTGTATGTGGATTTATTGATTGTTGACATGAGAGATAATTTCGATGAGATGAAATTTTGTTTTAGGGGTGGCCGTGATAAAGGAATTGCGTAGTATTTATTTGTAAAACTTAAGAATAAGCAAGTAGTAGAAATGTAGAAGTAGTTTTTAATTATTGAATTATACATTTTGGAGAGTTGTACTTCTGTAAACTAAAGACAAGATAAAAGAAGAAGAGGGTAGTAGTAGCTTTTGTTCATGTGTTAATCTCTACTATGCTACTGCTACACTAAAATGAAAAAGAAATAAACATAAAAACAATTAATTTTATTCGATACGTTAACCCGTAGTTTGTATGTTACACTGCAAAAATCTACATTTAATAACATCTTTCATTCACCTTAATAACGATATATATTATGTATTCTGTTTAATATAAATATCTTATAGAGAGTAAGCAAATAAAAAACCAACGAGCGCGTATGCTTTCAATGCAAAATGTATTTTTTTCAAAAGCCGGATCCTTAAGCGATCCACTGATCCGAGTGCATTTTGCAATCAATCTTTATTGAAAGCATTCTACAAAGAATAGGATAGTAGAACAGTGACAATGTTAAAACTATGGAGTGTAGAGAAGGACGGTACGTTTAAAATATGGTCTGAATTCTGTAGGGATATAATACGTGGCGCTGATTGTACTATGGGATTGAGATCTGAAGTTAAACACTTACTGTATAAGAAATTATCAAAGTTGTGACTGACGTTTGATTATATTCATGTGAAAAGCTGTGCAATCCTTAATATCTTATTAGATTAACAAAACTATAATTATTATATTTGTTGCGGATAGAGTTCAATATTTTATTCCTATGAACCAAAATGTTTTATTTTCAATTATTTTATTATTCTTATTGATATTTTTATATGACTATAACTATTATATTAGTTGCTAATGAAGTTCAATATTTGATTTTTATGAACCGAAATATTTTTTTTTATTATTCTATTATTTTTATTGATCTAATCATATCGCTATAATTATTATATTATGTTGAAAGTTATGGATAGGTAATCGTGATTATTAGGTTTTATATTTATAAATGAAATACACAGTGGTTAACATTCATATATGTATTAAGTCTTTATTTAAAAGACTACGTTTTCGAGAAGCGTCCTCACGCTTGAAAGAGTCAGTTTGTACTAACTAAAAAAAAAACTAATAATAAAATATTTACAATGAGGTCTAAGCCTCTCCTTAAGAATCGTAAAATTACAGATGTTTTACTAAAATATATGCATTACTGCGAAAAGTAAAAATAGTCCTTTGTGTGACCCATGTGTCCGGGGTCATAAAACAGAGGTAGGACTTACTTTTCCTTTTCTAAAATATCTTTCAACTAAATGTTAAGTTTCCTTAAACATAAAATCTAAGCAAAATGTTAAAATACTAAAATAAAAAATAATTTGTAAAATAGGATTCAATTTTGCTCAGAGAAATTCAACATATTAGTTGCGGATAAAATTCAATATTTTATTTTAATCAACCAAAATGTTTTTTTATACTATTTCATTATTGTTACATGATTCTACTTTTTTTTCATATTAGAATATATGTATTATCTAAACCAAATAAATAGCTAAATAATAAAGTTAATTTAACGAGATTCTGTTTTGTTAATCGTTTCATTATTTTAATACTACTAATTTCATTATCACGGTGCATTATTTAAAGCATTACTATACAGTTATTTTCAAATCAGCGCGTAAAATTCAAGCGAATACCCTCTACAATCAGCGCCACCTATTTACCCATCAAAAATCAGCTCACATTTTTTAACCCAGAGACGTTCTTTCTTCTCTACACTCCATACCAGAGACGTTCCTCCTTCTCTACACTCCATAGTTAAAACCATTTGAGGCAATTTTGCACGCCATCTAGTTACTTTTACGCTCGTTCTTCATAAAAATGACCGGTAATTTAGTGCCATCTGAAATAAACAGCAAATTTTTTTGGAAAGATCCCAACTAAATGTGAAGTTTTCTTTATCTTCGAAATTCGAAATCGACAGTACATTGTTGCCGATTTTACTTTTTATTACGAAAGTGACACAAATTACCTATTCGATAGGAATCTTTAGAATAGACAGATGGGACGTATTTTGAAATATCATGTTTCTAATAATGTTATAGCATGTATTCATCTCGAACCGAAAATAAACTTAATCTCAGTACTAATTATTTGTCACCAATTTCAATGTATAAAAAAAAGATTTTTGTAGCACTAGCAAATGAAACAAATAATTTTCCATTAATCTGTTAATCACTTAAATTTGGGATAGAAAGAAGGATCCTTGCACAAAGGTATATAGAATATATATACTTTCCTTTGGTGACTGAAATAATATGAATTTGCGATTTCAGATCTTCGAAACCTTCATTATATTCACCAATAAAGACGACATGCTGCTTTTATTATTTATTCTTAAACATTGAACTCTAAGTGGTATGGATTAATAGAAGTTGTTTTCAACCTTTGTTGATATTTGCTAATTATCTTTACCATGACATCATAATGTGCAAAAATATGAAGCAAGTCGAACGGAAATGAATACAATCACTGAAAATTTAGAAATATATTGAGAATATGTTGCATGTGGGTTGTCAAGTACAAAAAGTGTTTTCATAAAAAGTGTGTCACAACTAAAATGGCTCGTCATTTACATTAACATTTATTCTCGTGTTAATAAATTAACTAGGATCAAAATCAAAGGAAATAAAGAATGCTCAAGGAGATGTTTTTATCATAATGGAACTTTGTTATAGAAAAAATAAATCTCGAGTAAATAATGCGAGATACCAACACACGAAAAATCTAATTACATTAAAAATGTTGTGAAATTAACAAGAACAGAATGTGAAATACATAAATTGCGTTTCCAATGAATGGCAGGAGCAGCACTGTATATCACATAGCTTTGGAAATAATATAGCAGACCTACTCTTCATCAATAACAAACGCTGCTAATCTAAAAGAGCAGTTCTGCTCTAACTCTAACCACCAAAATAACGAGACAACAGATATACTTAAATTTTCCTTCTGTTATTTGTTTTATTTATTTAATGATATAATTATTTAAGTTTGGAATGATAATCTACCTAAATAGAGAGTAAAGACGAAATATCTTGGAACGAAATATACAAATATAATATTGGTATCTTCAAATGACTAGACTCTATGGCTCTCAAGGTGTTTTTGTTCAACAATACATTATCATGTTCAATCATTCAAATTTTTTGAACACAACTGAGCTTGTTACTTGTAATAATTATAGCTTACCGTTCTATATTTAATACAAATGGCTATTATAATTAGAAATGTCTATTAATAGCTTAGCAATTAGTCAATTGTATTTAATAATACAACGTATAATTTTTTAATATCAACTAAGTTTTTTATTGAAATGAACAGAGCAAATCTCAACTGTGTCTAGGTCAATCGATCAAAGAATCTTGTTTGAATAAGTGGTTTGGAATTTCGTAATTGTACTACAATTTTCATGTTTCTCGGTATTACTGTATATATCAGATAATTGTTGTTTACTGTTGTGATAGGAAGGTCGCTAGCTATTGCAAAAAACGGTTTGTTCTGATGTTTATATAACATCAATTTGAAGAAATTTCATACTAAATCAAATTACGAAATAAAAACTATTTCCATTAATTAGAACGGAATAATATGGCAAATTTTGAGAATAATTTATTCGCATCGAAGTGAAAGCTGTAGATATGTGTATTGGATGGAGAATGTGAGATTTCATGGTCGGAATTTTGAAGTATATATACATACCCTACAACTTATGTAAATAATTCAATCGACTTCAAATGCTCAGCTTTGATATAGCGGCTTCATACTTTTATAAATATTGCTAAATATATTTTTGATGTTATTACAAAATATGCCAACGACAGATGGGGTAGCTAGTTGTTTAATCAGTTTCTTAATAAAATCAGCGCTGAAAAGTAAATAAATTATAACCTATTATTTAATAGAGCAACAGTGGATTTACCCTCCATAAAGATTTATCGGCTGCTTTGAAATACTCTTGGAATTTTGCAGTATCTACTTTTGATACCATATGACCGTCTAATTTGTCTTCGTTACGAAATCATCATATTTGTTTCTCCATTATGGAATAATCTTATATATATTAAAAAAATTGATGATTTCCATTCCGAGTTCGTTCAGGCGTTCTACCCAACCGATTTGCTTAATTTCTTTTTTCAATGAAAGGTATTGATGCACAGATCAGCCATCAGCCATCGGATTTCATCTAATTTTCACCATTCTCAAGTTATACTCAAATGCGATTTCCCCCTGTACTTATGGGAGTTTCTCACATACACACGTTCTATCCTCAATATCTCAGGTTCTATTCAAGATAGAGACTTCGTTTTGGTTTAAGAACACTCGCTGAAACACCTTCTTTCTTTTGAGGTTTTGAACACTTAAATCGGTTGAGTTGGAGAGGAGCTAGGCGCGGACAATTAATTTGGAATTATGGGTTTTTGTAGGTTTTTGGCAATTTTTCTACATTCAAAGATCCATATCTCAGGTTCTAATATAGCTATAGAGTTCGTTCTTTTCTATTATAATGATTTCTGATACTTATTTAATGGATTCGATGCGAGCGAAGCCGCGGGTAAAAGCTAGTGTCCTTCAGTTTCTAAAGCTATTTTTGTTTTTTTGTCTAGGTAACAAAAGTATTTATATTGCTGATGTTAGTTGATGTACGGGGAGTCAGTTTGTAAATGTGCCAGCATCTATACTTTGGCCACTATAGAAAATTGAAGAATATGTAAAGCCTAGTCACATTATACAAAGCCTAGTCACATTTAATTTTCAGAAAAACAGTTTTTAGACTGATAATTAGCTAAATTAAATTATCAATTTAGGTCACAATCCCTAAAATCTTGAATGGAGAGGGATGTTGACTGATACCTCATTTTGGAAATCGTTTCATTTGCATTGGTTCTACATAATTAACGTTTTTAGCAGTTTGTATTGAAAAAACAAATTTAATGAATCAAAAACATTTTGAAAATTCCTTTTAATGAATTAAAATGAATTAAACTGAAGCTGTTTTACATAACAGTTTTTTATTTACTTTTATTTATAATAGTTTTACTACAATTTATCAAAATTAATACTTTTTTAGTCTTACCAAGTATAACGTAGAAACTGAAATCCTAGATATAACATTCTTCTGATATTTGTTAGAATATTCTATCATTCTCGCCACCATTATTTGTCAAAATTAATTTATTGTAAAAGTGTGCGAATAAAAAGTTGTGTGTTTATTAATTTTCTGTTACTGGTGTTTACACACAATAAAAAACTGTTTACACATGAGTAGAATTAAGAAGATACACAAAAATGTTTGATAAAAGATATACGAATAGTAAATTAATTTGAATATATTTTCTGGAATTAGCTGCTAAATTTGGTTAAAAAAAAGGAATAATTGATGTTTTTGAATGAAGAAGCTTAAATAGAAGCTGCAGAAATCTACGAAGCACCACCGTATTTTTATCCAAATAGCAGATGGATTGGACGAAGACCATCCCGATGGTCCGAGTTAGATTTCTTCCTAAGAGCGCCACGAAATCTGGTATTTATAATATAAAGCCTCCAGATGTTGAAGATTTGAAGATAAGAATCTGCGTCTAAAGAGTTTTAAACAGAATATTTTCGAAATGATTGAGCTATCCATACTTAAATTAATTGTTGCATTCAATTCAAAATTCAATAAATAGTCTTTCATTGAATAATTCATTCTGCGCTCGGCCATTAAAGATTTTTCACAAGTAAAAAAGACGTTTTTAAAGCATTATTTCAAAAAAGTTTATTACCACCTGTCGGTAACCCAGCAAAAACCACAGGACTTAATTCAACAGTATCAGAAGTCAGTGGCAAATTTGTATTCATTTACATATTAAATGTTGCACAGATTGCTAAATCAAATATATTTTTTTTTCATTCAACATGTCAAGAACTACTAAACACGGCATATAAAATATCTGAAGACACATTTAAGATTGAATTAATTTGCATGAGTTGAATGGAGAGAGGTCACATTCAACGAAGAAATGAAATATTTTAATTTGATTCTGAACGGATTATTACTACTTATTATGAAAATTGTTGTAAGTAAATTAATGATAATACAGCTACCGTTTGAACAGTCAATTAATCACGTATGATATGAGAAATTTTACAGTATAGTAATTTGAAAACGAGAACTCTCAATTTTAATTTGGATAAATTACTGAAAATGCATTGCCTAGACTACGTAAACCGAACACAAATTGAAGAATTTTGGTTTCTTAAGGTAGATTTCCATCAAATAGATAAAACAGCAACCGTGTCCAAAAAGAGTTTTTTTAACGACCACGCAGTCAGCTTAGTGGAAATAGATTTTGACTCTTGTGTTGTTGCAGTAAATCTATTTATTCACTAATTATGTATTGAATAACCACCCAGTTCTCACCAGAATATTAGTGAGAAAAAGAGACAGTGAATAGAAGTTATCATCTGTACTATAAAACCTGAATAAAAAAATGGATGTGTACATACTTGGATCTCAATTTGTGCATAAATTAAGGAATAATGATCGTAGCTCTAATGCAATCATTGGTGGTTGTTGGCAATTCTGCCGCGCCATTATTCTATCTTCCATTTAATAGTTACTTCATCCAGCACCTGTGCTGTTGTAGCTTCCTCATTTTTTTTATATATCATGAACCATCCCCCACACACGATGAAAACGTGATCGTGTTCAACACAGAAGACTGCTCATGAAAATAAGTGAAAACTATAAATGAAAGTAGAATTCGAAATAAGTATTCTGAAATAAAACAATGAATCGACAAGACTGTCAATATCGGTAATACTAGAGAATCTCTAGAATATTCTACACGAAAGATATTTTTTCAAAAAAATGAAGACATACTTTTAAATTTTTTAATAATTGAAAGAGCTATTTTCAAGATATTTTTCAGATTTCAGTATTTATTTAATGAAAAATAGTAAAAGGTAAAATCATAAAGGATGGAAGAGAATGAAGAATATGAGATATGAGACCAATAAGGGATGGGGGTTCAAGAAAATCAAAGAACCACAAAACGAATTATAAATTATAGTTAAAAAAATCTATGTACAGTTAACCAAAGTAAAAAGTGAAAAATAATTCTTAATGTATGCAAAGTTATTTTTAAAAGAGAAAACATGTCTCATTAATTTTCTCGTCAGTCATTATTCCTATTTTAAAAATGATTTATCAGTTTGATTAACTTTAAAAGCTTCTTTTTTATACTAAAATTTATATATATAAAATATAATTAACCACATAGCCTTGCATTTTATGCAGAATGACCATTTCCAATCGATAAATTTTTCTTATTAATTTAACGCCATCTTATGGTAGTGAATAGTGAAGTTGATTGAGTTATTTACAACGCAAGTTTAGTAGATTTCTTCTAAAAGCGCGTTTCAGGAGCCTGATGATCTTGATAAGGATTATTTATCTGATCAGTGGCTAGAAATACAGTTCAAAGATATTCTAATCCAGTATACCTGAAAGGGAAAATGTTATGAATTCATGAAATTATTGTATCATCATAGGCCCTTAATAAGTGTGAAAAATTATTCCAACGTTTTGAAATAGGGACAACTCGAGTTTAAAGAATCCGTTATATAGATACGGATATTCGTATACACTGTATATGAGTTAATTAAAGCGTGTAAAAAAGAGATGAAATCTTTAAACGTCATCAATTTTGATTATATTATAGAAATAACCCAATTTTTGGAACAAAAGTCAATGCAGAAGAACCAATAAAAGAAAGAGTAATAAACGTTATAAAGTAATTAATAATATTTTGAATAAAATAATAAAAACAAAACTTATAAAAATAGTTCTAATACATATCGACAAATATTGAGTTTTCAAGTGATGATGAAATATATCACTCTGTAAATGATCATCGGATTTAACCGTCAATCTTCATTCTAGAATTCCTCACTTAGAATTCATAGATAATTCAAATCGAGTACCAGCAGCACTTGATCTCAAAAGTGAATGAAGGAATTTAAAAATGAAACCATTGTCGAATCAAATTGAAGCATGAAGTGTTGAATAATACTTTATATTATAAGCTATATGCCACATTGTATGCAAATGTTTTTAATAGATGGGGCAATTCTTCAAGAATTCTATTGTATAAGAAAGTAAACAAATTCGCTTTGATTTGATGGTAATCGGTGTAGCACATGGTGAGATTTATACATAGAAATTGATTAAGTCTTCTCTTACGAGATTCATTGTTAACTCTAGGATCATTAGAAAATTGAGATTTGGAATAGAAAGACTTACTATAGCATTTCTATGATAAAATTAATTATAAAGATCTATAAAAATCCACAAGCGAATTTTGAATATAGTTTTATAAACAAAAATTCATTGTATGAACACACGTTACACGTAATGGCATTTTTTCTATAATTGCAAATTATTTCCAAGTAATTATGTACCAATAAAAGAGTTAAAAATCATTAAACTTAATAGTTTTATTAGAAATTAACTGATATGGTGTGTTACGTGAATTTGCTATTTGGTGAACAAATAAAAATAAACGGCTAAGTAATTATTTTTATTTGCTTTGAAAGTGTGTCAATGTTACTACTAGGATATAAATGACAATTTCGTTACAATTAGCCAATCTTTGAAAAATTTAAAGAGACGAAATTACTATTATTTCCAATAGAAAATGAGGTGATACGTTTGTAAAAAGTACGATCATTAACAAGTATTGTAATTTCAATAAGAAGACACATATTCTGCAGCGATATTCTTCATTACAGCTTTCTTTCATTCTCTTCTCGATTTTATCTGGATTCTTAAAAATAATTTTCAGCATTTGGTGTTCAATTCGTGATTATTTCGACAGTCTATATTATTGAATTTTATTTTCATTTTGTTCACATATACGTGGCCGGAGTCGCAGATAATTGTGATTTATATCAATAATATTTTAATAAAACTCAATTTGTGCGGTAGTACAAATGAAATTTATAGCGTCTAGCTCAAATTAATTTAAGATTTACGAGTATAAGAACAACACAAGGAACTCGTTCACAATTTTGAATTGCTTTATGATGAACATGACAATATCCCGTGTATCTGCAATAAAATAACAATTTTCTTTTTAATTTTTTAAATGACTTCAATTTTTAATATTAACAATCAATTATTTTTTTCATGTCAAACATTTAATTAAATTGGAGGAACTCGCTGTTCTTGTTAAGTAGTAATTTAATTTGCTGCTTCGATTATCGAAACATGTGTTTGTCTGCCATATAAATTAGATCGCTCAGAATGATCAATGATCATCGGTTTTTGTTTAATCATCTAAATGTGTGATTAGTTCGTTATTTATCTAATTATTTTATTTTTTTTGTATTTTCTGTCGTCCCTATGATTCTTTATAAAAATAATTTGATCTTCGATCATAAATTGTGATGAATCATAGATGGAAATTAACACAAATATCAAAAGTTGTGACCTTTATTCAAACTCTTACATACTGAAGTATTATTTTCAATAGTATTTTAAACACTCAGTTGTTTTAGGGGCATAGACTGGACGTAATGTAGAAACTCTGGCTCTGTTTGCATCTCCTTAGTTGTGCTATTCAGAACCTCTATGCCCTTAAATGCTTCAGCTTGAATTGCTTTAAATGGCAAAGGGTGTGATTTGAAAAAGGTAGTGTAGGACTGAAATATGAAATGGAGCATAGGATCTCTAAAAGTACATCAACCTCTAGGGATAGAATGAGATAGTAATTTTGAGTTGAAATAATCGTAGTAGATAGTTCTATAGAAAACATTACGATGGAGCATCAAAAAATACTGTCAAGATAATTTTTTTGCTCTACGTGACATATAGATCCTTCTCGCCGCTGTTTGAAGAAAATGATTCTTCAACCTCGTTCTTCTTCGAATATTTCATTCAATCTTTCGCCAGGCTCTAAGGTTTTTCTAACAGCTTCAGGTTGTAGCCGTATTCCGGGCGAGTACAACTTTTGTTTTATTTTACTTACCAATTGACTCTTAATGATGATTTTTTAAGTTTGTTCATTTTTAGTTAGAAACAAGTATAAATCAATATGTACAATTAACTAAATCAATTTGGCAAAGTACTTTTTACATGTTTTTATAGTGTCTGATTTTCTTGATTTGCATTGTTCACACAAACCTCTTAGTCGCTTTTTCTTGAGCACTGTGTTTGAAGATGTAGTTGTCTCTGTGGATAACCAACGTTAAGAGAAGCTTTCACGTCTTGACAAACAATTATTCCTTCATAAGATTTTGATCCAGATTTTATAGAAAGATACTTCTTCCATCAGGAACATCTGGTGGGAACCCTTAAATTAGAAATACCTGTGTGTTCATTACCATCGGCCATCTTGTTGTCGAGTTTCTGGAGCATAATTTGTTTTTTACATCAATTGGCGACATACGTACCACGGACGACAGTTCGCAATTTTAACTCCAATGCTTACTCTTTACTGTTCTATGAGAGACCAAGATTCGCTTCTATCCTTTTATTGTGGGGTAGAATAACCCAAAATGTAGGGGAATGTTTCTATTTCTTTCATCCAAGGGACCCCGAATTCTTTTTGTTACAACTCCACTAGGAGTTCTTTTGTAGACTATATCTGGTTCAATATTTTTATTCCATGGTCAAATTACTAATTTTAATAATTGAATTCTAATTTATTCCAAGCACTATTATCATATTTGTTGATATAAATTGGAACTGGTCTAAGATATATTCACCAAACAACTTTCATTATATTACAAAATATGATTTATTCAATATGTAACCCAATGAGCAGCAATATATTTAATATAACCATTTTTATAACATGGTATGATATTCAAGTTAATACTAAAAAAATTATATTACGAAATTATACCATATAACGTAATATAATGAGTAATTTATAATGTTTCGGATTTTCTCACTAAATAATTATTTGCGATATAAACATATAAATAACTTTACGTCAAGTGATGGGTAAAGAAACGCCTCCACTAAATGGGAATCGTGATAAAAGGGAGTTTCTTTCAACTTTTTATATACTAATTATAACTGTTTACATTAGATTTTAGATAGACATTGGTACTGGTACTGGTACTGATATTTCACAAGAAAGTATAAAATTTAGCATTTCAGATATAATTTAATAACAATAAATATTAATTGAGGACAGGATTTTGTATATTTTTGTCTTATATAGTAATACAATCAATTTTATGACTTGTTAGCTACTCTTGAAAAAAAGTAGGGAACATTTTTTTATTAGGGTTTATTAATTTTAGATATTTTTTTGTTTTTGAAGTTTGACAATCTCATCTCTTTATTCTCGAATTCCTTAATGAAATAGCTCCAAGAATAAAAAAATAGGCTCAACGTCTAAGAGCTCTATGAGATACTAATTCATTTTCTAGTAATGACTAGATTTGAAGAAGAAAGTGACGAAAAACGTAGGAAGGAAATCGATAAAAATAATGACTGTACTTTCAGTTGAAAAAAGAGCATTAAGAAGATATTTAGATAGAAAATAACAATGAAAGTACATAAAAGTCCATCTTAAGATATGCGCAAACAGATAAATTTGGATGCCCCACGTCGAAGCTAATAAATAAACACTAAAAGCTGATTCACAAGAAAATATGAATGCAAAAGAAATATAAAAAAATGATTATACATTATTTGTTCGTCAGCTGATTTTACAAATTTAAAGGAAAACTACGAAATGATGAATACTCGATAAAACGATTGAAGTTCAGAAAAAAATTTGATTTTTGAAATGATGACAATACTATTCCAATATTATGACAAATACATTCTAAAGTACAGAATTTGCAACTACATATTCGACATATATATTGTGTGCAATATTTAACGTGAATAAAGTTTAAAAGTATCGGCTCTTATTTAATTGGAAAACCAATTACTTTTATTTACAGTCCTTTCTGAACAGACAATTGCTCGTAAAGGTATCAAAGTGGAAGTATTTCTTGGGGTAATTTTATGTTTCACCATTGTTATGCCATTTAAACTTTTGGTCGGATCGCCCGAACAGTAAATTCTTCTAAAATACAGTCTGAAATTTATAGCAAAAGTCTACAAAATATGTGTGAATTAGACTCAATCAATGATAAATAACACTGAATTCCTCACAAACTCATCTATGTGTATAGTATTTTCAATACGTTTAACAGACGTCTTTCTAACAGAGACATATCAGATGTGTCAGTTATACAGAGCCACAGATTTTATTATAAAAGTATATTCATATTGATTTTTAGAAATTGACAGTTAGTAAGAAAACTACATATAAATTACCGAGTATGGTAACTATAAATTTGATAACAATCTAGATTTATCGATGTTATATATTCATCGTGACAAATTGAGCAATCACTATATATGTTCAAATACATTTCCATATATTAGATTCTGAATTGGATAAATGTTCATCAATCTTAGTAAATGTCACTTTCTGCTTTCTATTAAGAGTTTTTTCATTTGACACTAAAAAAGTAGTAGTATATCGAATTATTTGGTCCTTAGGATAGTGAAAATTGTATACACACAATTTTTAATTTGTGAAAATGAACTTAAATACCTAAATTTGTCTATATATACAATTAAGAACAAAGTAACTTTCTATATCGCAACTGACTGGTTTATCAGATGTACAGTTACGATCTTAATAATTTTCCAGAAAATGGGTTTTATTTTTTAAGAAATCTCTGAGGTTTTATTTTTATTTATATAAAACTACTCTCACTGCTTCACTTAAAAGACGACAGCAATCAAGATTTTTCTCTTCCGTATGAGGCTAATTTGGAATTATAACTTTGTATTGAGCAATTAGAACAGATATTTTTTTACTGGACATTCCTTTTTGAAGATTCATAGAAAAGGTTTATGAGTTTTTTTTAAATCTGAGCAAATGCTTTTGGAAGAAACTCCTACTTCTAGCTGGCATGTGAAAAATCGAGTACAAATTCACTCACAAACTAGACATGATAGTATTTGTGATAAAGATTATTTTGAAATAATTTCCATCTGTTCACGAACAACTATCTCTTGATTCCATTTTATTAATTTCGTATGTCCCAATACCTGAGTTATTTGATAATTATATCAAACTAAAATCTTAGTTCGTGTAGGTTCGTTATTGACAAAAAGTTTTTTCAATCCAAACTGTTTTTTTGCTATATATTTTCATCGTCTTTTTTACCTCCAGCATATTGATATCAACCAATTTTTGCGATGTTGTTTCCACTTAGCTCGAGGAAGATATTTTATGATTACTTATATATAACGAGTATGCACGTGGCAAACTTGATAAACTGGACTGATATCCCCAATTTGATAATAATACTTAATTGTTTGAGATAAAAATTCAATTTTCTGACATTAATATGTAAATTACTTCTCCTTGATTTTAGCGATAAATCTGAGCAGTTTTAGTTCAACAGAGATAAAACAATACCAGCAACTAATTATGTCAACATCGACATAGATAGAAAATCGTAAATCTCTTTTATAACATTAAAAAATAAAATATTTAGTGTAGGTACCTTAAGCACAGGTGTTAAATCCGATTAGAGAAAGTTGTTTAATATTTGAATATGGGTACACCTCTATTTAATAGGTGAAGGAACCAATTCACGAGGCTACATTTAGATATCATTTGATTTATTATATGTATATACATAGACCAGATAATTTTGTACTATTTTTATCCATTCTATTATTCTAATAATAGGAAGATTATTTGTTACAAAAAGAGTAGAACAATTTTCATATTTATTTACAATATTCTTTTCAGATGCAATGTACTTTATATTACACTGATTATTATAACGCAGCAGGGAATGCAACCATTTTTAGCAGTCCAAACGGTTTAATTGTAGTTTTCTTCATTTGAAGCTCTTTGTAAACTTTGGAAAACACGTTTTGTTCCAAAATTATAAGCGTGTCATAATGACATTTATTTGTTGTTTATTCACTTTGTAAGAAGAATTGGAATATAGAATTTTAAGAATAGAAAGCGAGATTATGAAATAAATATACGATATTACTCGAAATTTTTTTCAATCGAAATGTTAAAAGATGTTACAGACTCTTCACAAAATTCATATAGGATTATTTGTATTGTTAATAGGTTCAGAACAAATCCCCAAAATCCATGATGATTTTGCAATAATTTTTCATAAATTTCATACTCAAATTGTTTCATTTTTAGTGCTGCTTGGTGAATATGCTGAATCTCTTCAAAATTTTTTCATTAAAAAGAAATTATAATAATCGTTAATGTCCAACTATATACTTGAAAAAGTATTATTTTCCAACCCACACATTTGACTTGTCTATTTTTACCTAATAGAATACATGAAAAGCTTGTTTATAAAAAGATAATATTTATGAATAACATGATAAACATTTGTTGTTTTAACGGGGCGGAACGAATTAATTTATTACTATTTTTTTCTTATTTGATTAAGATTCATTTCCAAGTATTAAAATAGTACCCCATCATTATTTCATATAAATATTAACCTTATTATTAGTAGCATTACAGCTTTTCGTGACTGGAGTGTTAGAGCATCACCCATAATGTACCTAGAGCAAGAATTATTTTCTAAAATTTTTTCGATCTGCGAATGTTTTGAAAATTTCCCGAGGACCTTGCCGAGAAATATTTTACGAAGATTAATTTTTAAGCACGTGGGATTTGTGACATCATTTTCTTCTAAATGCTGTAAAATTGACTGAAAAACATATAGCTGCAAGTCATATCAGTATATTAATGACATTAAAATTAATTACAGGTAATTGAGGCTAATTTTTACTAAGCAACCTATTCTTAATCCATTCGATACATCCTCAAGTTTCCTTTAAAATTAATTTCATCAAAAAAACAGATACCTGCAAGATCAAGCGGTGGGATCTTAGAGTAGAAGATTTGGTACGAAACGTTTGCTGCGATGACGTTTCCAACGTGTCACGTTACCCGCCCTTATTAGGTTTTAAAGTAGCAGAGTAGGTATCATAAAATGAAAAAGAAATCTGTATTCCCTTCGTACAGAAGCTGGGCATAATGAAATTTATCATGTAAATATTAAATATTCAACCCATTTGGTGAACCATCCTGGCCTCAATCCCGAGAAAGAAGATTTATTTAGAGGTGTGAATAATATTTCTCGTGAAATCATTAATCAATAATTATGCATTAAAAATATTCTTTGCTTCTGCTCGTTTATTTTATGAAAAAAATGAGTATCTTGAGATACAACGATATAAAATATTATTTTGAAATGACAATTTTCACCCCTAATATAACCAAGACAATATCGCAATATTTCACGTTTCTTCGTAAACTACGTAGTTTAATACAAGACGCTATTTTCGTGAGCATGAAGGCTCCTCAAGAACTGACCTGCCATTTGGATTGTGGCAATTATATAACTGCGGACTGGTAACAAAGTACTACTATAGAGCGGTATCTGTTGAGAGTGGTCGTTCATACGTGACCGGCATTTCTGTGGAGGGCGGCCAATAAAGTTGGTGAAAGTAGTTATTAGGAACCAGACGTAATTGCAGGTTGCTCAAATTACGAAACTTTTCTTTCTAATGATGTGTATCAAAATATTGCTTTAAATATTGATTTTTGTTTCGTGTATAATCTATATTACAGCGAGTGGGTACTTTTTCTAATTTGAACTGAAGCTACAAGGGCGAGAACAATAGTTCCGTTGAATAAAATACGTAGCTAGAATCGAAATGCAAACGAAAAAATAAGACTTTTATCACGTGATGACATAAATCCAAACTGAAGAATTAGAAATAGAATCAAAAAATCAAATTTGCAAGCAGTTCAGAAAATCAATTTCTGTGGATAAAATAAAAGAAGAATCAATAGACCGTTAATGTCCATTATATTGAAAATAGAAACTAATAAGCTAAGCTATTAAATTTATAGAAAATATATTCAATTATAATGTCTGATATTTTCAGAATCTAAGTTTTCTGCTTTGTTCTGGTACTTTCCACCTGTAGCCATAACAGACGATACCTGTGATAATGAATAATATAACTGAAACACTTATTTACAAGATATCTTGTTCTTACTAACAAACTCCTAGAAGTAATACAGTGCGAATTTAATATAACGTACCGCAATCAACAAATTCTTCATGATGTCCTTAAATAAAATATACCTTTATATTGCAAACATTTTTTGAAAACAACCTATTTATAACGACTTTTTAACTATTGAGAAAAAGTACAAATACCTTTAATGAATGATTTGGTCAACCCAAAACCTTTATATAAAGTTCCACCAATGTTTGACTTTTAATCTCATAGTATGTGATTCCTGTCGCGACAGGGTTCGATGCGCTTTGGTTCGTAAAACAAATCATTGTTGTTTGACTTGTATACCTCTTTATAACGAATTTTAGACCAACGTAACCTCAGAATAGCAAACCTCAATTCAACGAATATTTACTTGTTCGCCTTCCGATTTGTTATATCGAGGTTGCACTGTATAAGCAAATTTGATAAAACGACAGCACATACTCGAACTCCTGTTCAATTAAAAATAATATGATGAAAAATTGGCTCAGAAAAACTGTAGTTTCCTTTCACAAACACACATATTAATGATCTCAGATATTAAAAAATTAGGTTTATTGCGCAGAAATTACCCAGATAAACACAATCCATATCTCAGCTTTACCTTAGTATAAAAGATACAAAATCCGGATTTTGTCAAAAATTAATTATTTGTTGTCATTTTAAACTCGCATAGAATGATGACAAAGATGTCACTTGTGCGAATTTCAAGTATATGTACATCAAAATGTACACAAAAGTACAGAAAACTCTAAAAGACTGCGTAACAAAAAGGGTGGCTCTTATCTTGTGGAAGAATTGAACTTTCCGGATTTTTCAGCCTTAAAATCATAAGCATCAGTTTTCCTGATTGAAAATTGAAGCTTTGCCATGAGTAAAAAACAAAACCTGGCTCCGGATATAATAGTCTACTAGTGGAGGTAGATCAGCTAATATTCTATCATTGTTTACCTGTCTGCTGTCCACATCAGAGAAAAAGAAAACGGTCTCCTAGGTTATGGTCAACTAACTTCATCCCAAATGTGAAAGTGATTCCGAGTAGAATTCCAATAGTTCAATTTTCACTCCATTGTAGTGCATTTAAGTTTGAACAAGACAAGTTTGAAAAGTAAAAATAATTACGCTTTCTGAGTATATTCACTACAAACTAAACAATGAAGTAATATTTCCTAACCAAATTTAGAGTTTAAAAATAGGTTGTAATAATGAAAAAAAAATTATTTTTGTAAGTGTCAGTTGCAATGAAATGTCTTATAAGTTGGAAATAATGGGACAAGTTTATAAATTGGTTGGTCAGATTCCTAAGCCTAACTTAATTAGCATTTTTCAATGCATACTATACCCGAATGTGAAGAAGGAATACTATGTTTGAACTTCCCAGAAAATGGAAAAATAAGTCGAAAAGAGCAGAAAGACTGGTAAGAAGAGTAAAAGCCAGAGTCGAGGTTGCCGTTAGAAAATGAGCGTTTGAATAAAATACTTCAAGGAGTACCTTATCTCGGGAATTATCAAGAAATGGTTAAAACACGGAAAAAGACGAAAGAATCCTAAATATACAACAATGTAAAATATAAAGCAAAAGCTGAGAAAGTTCTGATCTGGTGTGCGATTCGACAAGAGGAATAAGCAGGCCTAATGAGGGTCGAGTTAGGGGGGAAGCTGTAGATTCTGAAAGGTATGTTAATAACTGCCTGAGTAAAGTAGCTGATTTTGCACGTCAACATCACATTGGAAACGATATATTTTGAACGGACTTAGCATCCTGCCATTATCCAAGGACATGTTCAAATTGTCTACATCAAAATAAATAACATACTTTTTATACCAAAACAAGATCCTCCCTAATTTACCTTGGGCCCGTCCAATTAAAGTTTTTATCTCGAAAGTGTATGATGGAGGGTGGCAAGTCCAAAATAAGGATCAATTACGGCGTAGAATTTTTAGAAAAATACACGAAATAAATGTTCGAGTCGTCCAAAAGAGATGTTAGCAGAATATTACGCCTTGTTGAGAAGCACGGGCCCTTCCATTCAGCTTAAGTTATTAACTGTGTTAATTACTAAACCGTTAATTATGGCAGTAAGAAAAATTTCTATAAAAGATACTTATCACAAAAATGTATAGTTAAATATTTTGTGCGAAAGCTATTCGGACCTAAGTTTTCTTATTTATAAAGCCCGCTTGACATGATGCAATACAAAGTGCAATGCAATGCAAGACGCAGCTTTTCTTGATCAAAAGCATGCGCAAATGAAGTGCTGCTGATTTTACTTCGCTTTGTTATTTTATTTTTTAAGCCGGTCACAAAATATTAAATAAAATTTGACATTAGGAATTTATTTAATTTACTCATGGAATTTCAATGGAATGTCAAAAGACGTGCAATATTAATCTATGAAATATTTTAACTTTGGAAAAAATTGCATGCAATTCCTTACACGTTGGCTTGCACCATGTCAAGCTGCCTTGAAGAAAAAGACACTTGCGAGGGAGTAATGTCTGATTTTATAGCTGTGTCCGAACTAATCTCAACCTGTAAAAAATGTTTTGCTATATGCTAGATATTTTTGTAGGCGGAGTAAAATCAGTATCGGGAAAATCTTTTCAAATCTTTGTATAGATTATTAATCCGTTGTGAAAAATCGATAACGATACCGATCTTCAATTTTCTTATAAGACCACCTACTATTTTTGTTTCGCGAACAATTTCTGCGATTGTTATCGGAATCATTTGCAGATGAAGACTAGTGTCGGCATAATTTGCAGGAGTTCAATCGGTTTGAGGCTATTCACCTGTTGGAAATTATAATCAGATCGACGATTACAATGAATGAGACAGTTAATTTCAGCTACAGACACTCTTGAAAATAAATTATATTGCTTATATAATTGATGTAAGTTGATTCATCAAAATTAGTTGATTATATTTTGGATGGAACTTCTTTCAGACATATTTTATTCTCTGCTCCTCAATTTAGAACAAATCAATTCATACCAGGAATTTTGAATCATACCAATATGAAAAATATTATTGTGGGAGCATTTTGATTCCTACGCAGTAGGATTTTATAATAAATTGTATAGATTGCGATAAATATGAAATATCTTGAATTGTTAGATATTTTTGGAAGCAAGAGTTCAGAGCATCAAGAAAAATATGAGAAATTGGACGGGAAAACACAATTAATGGGCGAACGGCACAGCATTGCTTCAATCGTTTTAATAGTGAGGATTCGACGTTTGAAGATCGTTCTCGTGCATGGGATTTTGGGTTACAAGGGAAGTAGTAGAAAACCAACATAAAACCAACACTTTCCGATTATAGAATTCCCTTGAACTTTATAAAGATACCATACATCGCTAATTAACATCATTACAAAAAATCTATAAAAGTTGTTGAATAGTGCTACACGAATTAACCGAGACACAAGCAAAACCTAAACAGTGGTAAGACAACCGACAACTTCCAGAGATGGTCGAGATTTGAATGCTGAAGTATATAGTGGACAGCTGATGCGAATGTATGAGATTTTATCGCAAAATATACAGGTTTAGTTAACCGAAAAAATTCCAAAAATTACGCAATATAAGATTGAATAACTTTTGTAATCCCATCTGTGACTCATGTGAGGATTATTCCGTTTCTTCTTACGAATTACCAACTTTATCTACATTTAAATACATATTTTTAGAACTTTGATGATAGTCAAAATCTTTGACACAAGCAATTCTATTGGCAGGATGTTGAAGAGTGATAGAACCATTCAAAAATCTTATAGATACTTCAATCTGAGTAACGAGGTTGGATCTTTTTGATTGATATCTTGTCAAATAGTCAAATATTGTAGTAAAACTTTAAAGCAGTTCTCCACTCAATTGAAGGTAAAAGCATTATTCAGTTTATTAGTCACACGAAAAGAGGAAATTTTCCATGTTGCCTTCGTATTTAGTGACATTCAATTGAATTATATATAGAATTGATTCATTGTTCCATTCAACTTGTGATATAGCTATTTATGCTAATTAAGAGTAGTTTCGAGATACCTGATTTGGCATTGATCAAACAAAAAGTCTTAAAAAACTCGTATCAAATCCAAATAGTATATCACAGGAAGGTTGTTCGTGTAAGTACCCCATATATTAAACTTTTCATTGGAGTTAATGTACGTCTTGATGCCATATAAATCGATATTTATTGAAAGTTACAAGGCCTGAATCGTAGGCGTAACACATCTTTAACCTGTTTCATACTTTATGATTCTATCAGTTTTCATTCAAGCTCTCAATAAATCATGGGTGTACTATTAAGATACAATTTGCGGTAATAATTCTTTCGTGTTAGATTTAATATACTTTATGATCTAGACATATTACAACACTTGACGTAATCAAATAGAACGTCCTTGTTACCTTTCTTTATCGTTAAAATAAATTTTGAAATTTAAAAATAATTTTCCACTAATTTGGTGTAAACTCTTTACTCCCTACTGTTTTCCCTCAACGTTTCTAATAATCATATTCCTATATGCGAACTTATCATTTGCAAACAATTTATTTTTTATAAACAATCCTAAGAAATTATAAGTTTTCAAATATGTGCGGACAATTTTGAAATTGTGAGGCTATTGTTAATTTTTTGAAATTGAAGTGCGAGTCTGCTAATACCTCATTTAAAATTTCTTTTAATAATATAATTAATAGTATCAGGAAAAATGGAAAGTAGAATTCAATGTTTTCCGAGAATAATATAAACGAACTGTAATACTAACAGCTGAATGAGTTGCTCAGAATGCCATCCACCGGTCTCTTGACAAAAAGAAAATCGACGAACAGATTCTTCTGTACGTCACAAATAACTTGTGAATTGTTTCTACTAACCTCTGGAGATCTTGAAAGCCAATCTCTTAGTCCTCGTCTACCAATCCACCTCCTAGGAAAACCATTGGTTTAAGTACTCGCAAAAGTCACGTGTGTAATGTGGAGGTGCACTATCTTAAAATGAGGACTGTGGCATGAGGAGTGTGACTTTCAGTTATCCAGTGGGGATTATCTTTTTCCAGCATCTGAAATTTTGATGATTGACTGAACCATTTAGCAAAACATAATTTGTTCAATAAAACGTGGATTGTGATGACATAAATCTTGTCGAAAATCGGTACGGCATATACGGTGATAGGGATCATCATCTTTGATTTTTATACCGACCATTGGAATTCATATGGGTTAGGTTTCATTTGAAGTAGATATAAGTTAAGTACTTAAGTACTAAAACTTTTAATTTGAAATTTTATATATAAAGTTTTCCAATAAGAGGTGTTATTTTGAACAGCCCACTATTTCGGTAAATGTCACTTTTGAAGCTGTCATTTTTTGACATTTGACAAGTAGAAACTACGCCATTAATGAAAATGGAACGACACACGCTTCAACAACGCATTGAAATTATTAAAATTCACTATAAAAACGGTGAAAGTTTGGCAGAGACGGTTCGTAAAACTAAAACATTTTTGGGTCGACGTGAAGCACCTTCTCGGACCGCAATACAGAAATTGGTGGAAAAATTTGAGCTGTTGAGACAATTAGTGATGTGAAGAATAAAACCCGTGCACGTCGCCCAAGAACAACTGAGAATATTGCTGCTGTAGCCCAAAGTGTTGAAGAAAACCCAGGTTTGTCCATTCCTCGTCGTTCTTTGGAATTAGCCATACCACAAACGTCATTACACCGTATTTTGCATGAAGACTTGGGTCTTAAGACCTATAAAGTTCAGTTAACACAAGAACTCAATCGGCCGATCGTCAACAATGTCGTGTCTTTGCTGATTGGGTCCTTGAAATGCATGAAAATGATCCGGAATTTCATCGAAAAATCATCTTAACTGATGAGGCCCATTTCCAACTTGGTGGTTACGTCAATAAACAAAATTGTCGAATCTGGGGCTCGGAAAACCCAAGAGTTATTGTTGAAAATCCTCTCCATCCTCAACGCGTGACTGTTTTGTGCGGTTTATGGTCTGGCGGTGTCATTGGACCTTACTTTTTCGGAAATGAGGCTGGAGCAACAGTGGAATGGATTGCGCTATCGAGAGATGATTAATGATTTTTTATGGCCGGAATTGGATGGTATTGATTTGGACAACGTTTACTTTCAACAAGACGGCGCTACGTGCCACACAAGCCACGAAACCATCGATCTTTTACGGGAAAAATTTCCGGATCGTGTTATCTGAAGAGGGGATCACAATTGGCCACCGAGATCTTGTGATTTAACACCTTGCGACTTTTTCCTTGGGGGCCACGTGAAAGATAAGGTCTACTCCAACAGTCCAGCATCGATTCAAGACCTCAAAGATGGAATTCGTGAGGCTTTCGAGGACATAGGGCAGCCGCTTTGCAATTTGGTTACGGAAAATTTCATGAAAAGGATATGGTCCTGTAAACGCAGTCGTGACGGCCATTTTGTTCCATTATTAACAGCATTCCTTCCTCTTTATAATGAAATAAACATCCGATCATTTATCTCAAAAAATGGCATTTTTCTTTGAATATCAAAATAACACCTCTTATTGGAAAACCCCTTATAATAACTGATATTTTCATTGATAAGGTGATTTTTATCTATTAATAGGAACTTGATTTTGACAATTAATTGTTGTTAGTTATTGCGTATTTCTTCTGCATCGTTCGCATAATGAATTTGTTCCATAATTTAGGCACGTCTTGTACATTGTTTCTCTTGCTTTACAATAAATGAGAATCAAAAACTTTCCTAGATCTCCAACCATTATTAATTATAACAATTTCATAGTCACAAAGAACAATACTAAATTGATCATTACTCAAAAGATAATTCAGAAATATCTGCAAATATTAATGACGCTGTATATCTTTGCAGGAGCTTTTGGAACAGTTATTTAAATTATTCGATCAGGACAGAGATCAGTGTTTGGCGCAAGAAGAGTGGATAGAATTCTTAAAGCAGAGATTAATGTAAGTTTGCCACAAACTTGTGATATTGATTCATTATTCATTTACATAAAGATAATGATGTGATATAAACGCTAATAACTGGAAAGTAAAAAAAGCGTCCTAAAATTAATTATCCATTTAAAATGTTGAGAGTAAATACAAGATAATTTATTATACGGTAAGCTGAAGGTTACTTCTTGTGGGAAGTAACATTTTATTTATTTCAAGGAAAAACAAGACTTCAGATCAAATAAAAAAGAACTTTCTCAGATTATTACAGAAAATATGATGGTATGCAATATCAATATTTAGTAGAGGCTAGAAGTACAGGGGTGTCTCATAAGTAATGTCAGTTTTCATACTTTAATTTATACATGACTTAATTTGTCAAGACTAGTCTCTAAGAGTACAATTCCCTTTCTTTCTTTTAATCATTCTCTCTCTGCGATAAATATGAAATTCGAGTATTGTGAAGATATTATTGGGCACAAAAGTTTAAAGCAGTCGTGGCAACAAGGAGAATATTTGAAACTGGAGGCGAATACAGTTAATGATTTACAATCGTTAGGTAAGATCTATAGAAGTCGTCAGATAGTGCCACACGAATTAACCGAGAAGAGATGTTGTAAACAGCTCCTTTCCCTATCGAAAATGATTGTTTTATTAGAGGCATTGTTACTCGCGATGAAAAATCAGTGGTTAGGGAGAGAGAGAGAGAGAGAGAGAGAGAATAATTACCAGAACCCATCAAAAAAAGGGGTCGAATCGGATGGAAAGTCTTGTGTAACTAGTGGAATTATGAAGGTTTAGTATACGAAATCATTCCAGTGGTCGACATATCAATGCCGAGGTATATAGTGGAGAGCCCAGGCGAATGTATATATAAATATTCAGATTTAGTTAAAAGAAAGCGGTTTCTCTTACAACATGACAACGTTAAACCACATACTGCGAAAGGTTGACTGAATATGATCGCAGAACTTGGTGGTATTGAATTCTTACCACATCCAGTATTTAGTCCAGATCTTGCACTGTCGGTTTTTTTAAATCCATAGGATATGTTGATAATCTAATGCAAGAATTTGTTACATCTAAGCCCAATGGATGGTTTCAACAAGGTCTCAAAGAACTTGCTCAACATTCGATTGAAACCATAGAATACGATAGGCTATAGTTCGAATATTAAGGCCTTCTTTTTTATAATTATTTAATACAAAAACATTGAAATCCGATATTATATACACCTAGTTCTAAACAAATTTTGTCTCTATTTGTAAAGTAGGTTTATAAAAGAAATTCCATCTGTAGATGTAATGAAAAAATCTAATATTTCAATCGCCTTATTTACTTCCATTTATAGGAATTTTGGTGAAGAAAAAACCGGAAGAATAAAACCACCAAATTGTCATTGAAGTATTGATTCACACATTGTCTAATTGCTGTTAATAATAATTGGATTCTCCTTATAAATTGTCTTTAACATACTATGCCCCAATTTGGAGCATTGAATCTGCCAAACTTTTAGTAACATCATGTAACCGTGTAAAAAAACATAATTCTAGTTTGATATAAGAAAAGAACTGAATACCATTAAAAATAGTAAAGACTAAAAATCATTAGATGACAAAAGATGGAATAGGAAATAATGAAATCTTTCCCTAGGAAAACAAAACGAAAAATAAAAAAAGTGCAAGACAAAGGAAATTTCTTCTAAAAGAACTAGATCGATACATATATACAAAATGAATATTGTTGTGGAAGCCTATTGGAGGTTACTGTGAGAAATGGAAACGATCTTACACTTGGTTTCAGTAGTTTCAGTGAAACATTTTGTTATTTATCAAAAAATTTGTATAACGATTACACGATAACTCAATGTTTTTTATTGGAAAAAACATAAATTTGGTTTGATTAGTATTATCTTCATCCCCTTCCTCAAAAATTGTTTATTATCGACTAGTGAATCGAGAAATTCGAATACCAGTATGTACTATGCTAATGAATGCTAGTTATCGTGGATGAGATATTTCAGAAAATCTTAAACTGAAGTTGTAGACGCAATTTTTCTGAAAATATATTCTTTGTTAGAACATTCTTAATCCAGTCTTTCACTTTTAGAAATGAAACCCAAATCGACTTTGCGGAACAACTAGAAAGCGTAGCGTATTGTCTATGTGGAGAGAAACCTATCTACTTAGAGCACTTTTATTTAATTTTTTTAACAAAAGGGGTAAGTAAACGTATTTAAATTCCTGCTTCTCTATACAAACGTAGAAACTCAGAAATATGCTGAGGAACTATTTATAGAGTATATAATAGCAGATGATTAAATTTTATACATTCAATTGATTTACAGATTGTGGATAAATTATTTCGGTTAATTGATGAAGAAAACTCTGGGGTGATACCTTCCGAAGCCATAATGGAGTTTTTAAGCACCGTAACTAATTCCAGGTGAATTTTACCCTTAATACGCATTTAATACCGTAAAAAAATGTATTCCATTCGTTTTTTGTTAATTTACTAAGTGGTTTGCAATTGGAAATAGAATCTTGATTTAAGACAGTATATATGGTATTCTTAAAGTAGCTCTAACACACCCTCATCTCATATCTAAATGCTGGAGAATTTGAATTATTGTTTTAGCGAAAGGTTACTTTTAGTTGTGCCCTATATTAATTATATAAGAAGAAACAATTTAGTAGTTCGTTAAATTTGGTCTAATTTACAGTTATTAGAATCTCTTTGAACTAATTTCGGGCGTTATAGAGCATCGAGTTTACAATACGATGTCAAATATGGGAGGATTTCCTCCTAAGTTCCGCGTTGTACTATCTATGAATGAGTAGAAACATAGTTACTCACATTTATAAGAACTACCAGCCTCTTAACTCCCAAACTAAAATAGATAAAATAAAATGTGATTCAATATTTTATGAAGCATATATTAAACAAGGAATAAATTGCATCTTCTCTATTTCGCGCTTCTTAATAATATTTTTTTACCCTTTTTATATATTTCACACGATAGAAATGCAATAATATTTATTATTATTTATATCTGTTCAAATATATCTTTTAATTTTACAGGCCTCGCACAGGCTTTGATAAAAGTAGTATAGACCGATTGGAACAATTATTTAGACAGACCGTCGGACAAGGAAAAGAAATTAAGAAGGAAGATTTTAAAAACATTGTCGTTTCAAAAAACGTAAGCGTTAAATGTAAATTATTTCATTATAAAATATATACCTATATATGTATGTACATATACATATATACTTATGTAGGTTTGGAAAAATCATTCTCAGCATGTGGAGCCCATGTAGGTAACGAAATCAAATAATGAAAATCAGTTTGAGAATTGAATAATATTCTGTCATTTCAGCTGCTTGTTTTTAAATGGAAATATATAACACATGGTTATCGGTAATATGGTAATTTAACGAAATACATGAAAATCTATTCAATATGTCCAATTTTGTTTAATATAGGCTTCATTACACCTAAATCATTTAGTCTGCAAGTGATTTTACTGTTAATTATTCAATATCTCGTCATATTCTTTAACTATTTAATTGTGTGTTTATTATTTTTTAGCCTTTTTTCACAGATAGAGTATTTCAAATCTTTGATAAAGATAATTCGGGATCAATATCATTGCAAGAATTTTTGGATGCTATGCATCAATTTGCTGGACAAACACCAGATGATAAAATAAGATTTCTGTTTAAAGTGTACGATCTGGACGGTGAGTGAAATAAAATTTTTGATGATTTTACTCTATTGAGTATCTTATAAAATGCATCCGTTTATTTAAAATTTGCATATCATTCTCATGATTTTTCAAAGAAAATATCCATTTAATTTATTTGTAATGAATTGGTAGTTAGCTATTTAAAATACCATCAATTTGCCGACCAATTATGTCAAAATCCGCACCTTCACTAACAATGTTACGACCTTGTTTTATACATTGCTTTTTCGCTAATTATGTCACGAATTTAGACATCTCATAGGTAGAATTCGATGTTAGTTTGAAGTGATGCAATTGAGACCACTTAATCGTCATTAATTTGAATTATTATTAGGAAAGACTCTGATTTTTACACAACTTTGTTTATACGAAACTATGAATACTATTTATTTTGGCCATGTTTATTGCTAGCATTTAAAATCATAATGATCATTATTCAGTGTATAACTAACTAGAATTTACGAAAATAATCTAGGTGATGGGTTGATACAACATAGAGAGCTTCAGCACGTTATGAGAGCTTGTATGGAGGAGAACGGGATGCAATTCAGCGAAGAACAAATCAGCGATTTGACTATGGCTATGTTTGAAGACGCTGATTCGAACAACAGAGGAGCTATAACGTACGAAGCTCTAAAAAATCAATTAGAAAAGCACGGTGGACTTTTAGAAAATTTGTCAATCAGGTATTATTATTTCCAATAAATTTTTCATTGTATACATTAGGATGTTGTGTGGGAAAAATTATTACGGGTGAATACAATGGATGCTAGTAATGGCTATTGGTATAGAATAAGTAACTTCAAAACTATCTAATGAACACAGACTTTCAATTAAAGAGAACTAAGCTGACAGAGGAAAAATTACTAGCATTAAACGTGAATCTCTAGAAGGGGAAGAAGCACTACATATGTACCATATTTGACTTTAGAGCTAATATCTATAAATTGGAATTTTTTCTTGATAGGAAATCAAAAAATCCAAGAGAAGTGGAAGATATATGTATATACGTATGATCTAAAAAAATAAAAATGAAGCTTGGGTAGCAAAGAAGGTGTGGGTGCTGGACAATGCACCTGGACACCCTAGTGAATAGCAGTTGGTATCGTGAGATTATACAATAAAGGTTTACACTTCACAAAAAGCTTATTCTACAAGCATTAATCTAAGATAATGATATTACGAATATATTCAAGATTTTCAATATTGGAGACGATACTTTTATGCTCTCGGAAGCTAAGTACACTATATTTGATCCTTTAATACCGAAATCCTAGTAGAATATACTATAAAATACATTTGATTACTTATTCATTATATCCAAAAATTTCAGTACACATAGTACAAATATTCTATTTCCTACACAGCTAGAGCTATTGAAAAAAATATGTATTACCATAAACTGGCAACCACTTGTAATTATCGATTCCCTATATTTCAATTTTTATTTCAGCATTGATCGTTGGTTAGTACCACCGCAAACCAAAAATAAAAAGTCTTCGTTATTGAAAAAGATTATGACTTGGAGACCATATTATTTCACGATTCCTTATGTCAAAAACAACTACGTATATTTAACTTTCTTATTAGGATTCCTTCTAGTTAATGCTGCTTTATTTATATCCCGATCAATTGAATATTCAAGATCAAATTGGTATACGATATTTGCCAGAGCATGTGGTAAGTATATTCCCATTACATATTTTTGTATAATTTCAAATAATTATTTTGATATTCGAATATTGTGTCATATCCTAAGTCGAACCTTAAATTACAAACCAAATATGTTGTGGTTGAAATATTATTTGACGTGAACGTACACATTTGTTGGGACATGTGACATTACTTCCAGACTATCTATTTCTCATGCGATTAATATTTTTCCAGGTCAGTGTCTGAACTTCAACTGTACATTTATCTTAGTATTGATGTTGAGACAAACTATAACATTTTTGCGAACAAGAGGATATAGTTCAGTATTGCCTTTAGATCAACATATTTATTTTCATAAGTTAACTGGAATGTTTATTTTTGGATATAGCGTTATACATACTATTATGCATGTTTGCAACTTCAGTGAGTATTCTTAATTTATACACCTGATTATATATTAAACTTGGATCCATGAATAAAGGCAATATAACATTTGATTCTTCACATATTCAGTTTAAACAACAGAAATCTAGTCTACTATATACATTTAAAATAAATTTATTAGTTCAAGTACCAATTTTCTTCTTGAGAAATTCTCGAATCCATAATAGTTATTTACGTTACGCGAGTTAAATAATATCGCTCTTTTTATAACGTTTATTTATTTATAATATTTATTATAATCTTTAATTACAATGAAAATATTTATGTGGAATCAAATAGTGTTTGAAGTATTGTTGATATGGAAGCAGGTCCTGGTGCCTATATATTATAAACTCTTACTTCTGATTTAAGCTTTCGGTCATTGTATATGAAAGCATATTTAAAAAATTTCAGGTTTGGTTGTAGTGAATGATGCTGTAATAAATGCTAAGAATTTCACTACTTCTGAATGGTTATTAACCAGTAAGCCGGGTCTTTTCGGATTAATTAACGGCGTCGCTAACCCCACGGGAATGGCGCTTATGGTAATACTTATCGCCATAGTTATTAGTTCACAGGCGTTTGTAAGGAGAGGAGGATGTTTCGAGGTAAATATAATGTGGAATTTGATTCATAAATGAAGTTTGAGTATTTAACTTGAATATTCCATATATGTAACGCGTTTTTTTTTCATCTCTCTAAATGTTGAATTAATAGATTACGTTATATTGTTGTATCGTTTTGAATGTAATGTTCACCCTCTACTAGAGAGATATTCATTCTTTCACGGATCATTCACAAATTAATTTACATTATTTATTGGAATAATTAATCATCAACTTCATCATCATCAACAACAATTTCGTAAGTTATTTATTTTCTCTTTATTACTCTTCTCATATTTTGTACCTTGTCGACAATATTTAAGGGTTACTATTAGCTGTAATTTCGCCTCCTTTGATTTTACTATACCTAAATGGACTAATAGGTCACACGTAAGCACTTGCTGGCCACGATTCTATTCAATTTCCCCCAGAATCGCATCTGACATTTATCTATTAAACGAGTCACGATTAGAAAATATACAAATTGTAGTTTTATAAGTAATAAATCTCATGAATACTTTTTCAAGGTATTTTATTACACGCATCTCATGTACGTACCATTTTGGATACTACTAATTTTGCACGGTCCTAACTTCTGGAAATGGTTCATCATACCAGGGATAGCTTATGGATTAGAGAGAGCTTATAGATCTACTTTTATAGTCACCGAGAGAGGCAAAACATACATTAGTTCGGGTTTACTTTTACCGTCAAAAGTCACCCATTTAGTAATCAAAAGACCAGTTAGTTTCGATTTCCATCCAGGCGATTATGTTTTTGTGAAAATTCCTGCTATTGCCAAATATGAATGGCATCCTTTTACAATTAGTAGTGCGCCAGAACAAGAAGGTAAAATATAAAAGAGTATTCAGCCGAAATCTTATCTCTAGAGTCTCATAGATAAATTAATATTTTAATGAAGGGGAGAAATAAAATTAATACTATGAAGTATTTTATTATAGACTCTAGTGTATTAATTCTTCATCTCTTTCAATTAACAATTATTCTTAATTATTTTGAAGACTTCTTATTTGAGTTACTTCACTTTTTCTTATATAACATTAAGCTGAAATGTCTACACCACCAACACTCACATTTATACTTTCTGTCGCGCGCCACTGGGTCTCTGAAGACGATAATTTGGTTATCGAAATGCCTGGCAGACAGTGTAATTGTGAGTGCTGGTGTAGTGATAGTATAAAGAGTTCGTTTAGTACAATTTTAAGGGACTTTTCTATCATGCATGGATAATTTATTTAATCAACAATTATGTTATTCTAAAACAATAAGATACAGTGTACATTGACAGATATTACATTACGTCAATTATTTGTGTTTAGATTACATGTGGCTCCATATTAGAGGTGTAGGTCAATGGACAAATCGTTTATATGAATATTTTGAAAGAGAACAAGAAAAACTTCATAATGGTGAAATTCCGGCTGCAAATTCATCTAATACAGTGAAAAGATTGTCTAATGGTAGTATTCAGAGTTGCAAGCAAAATCCTTTAAAGAAATTACACAATACACTTACTAGAACGTTGTCCAATGAGAATCAAAAAACGGGAATACAATTAGTTGGTTTTACTAATGGAACTTTTCAGAGTGACGAAGCTTGCAAGGATTCCAAAACAGAAATTGAGTTGAGTAATAGAGCTACTTGCAGTACTTCAGGTAAGAGTATCTCTTATGAGAAAAAATCTGACATGCCTTTCTAAACTTTACTTATTTATATATTTATTCATGTGAACAGTAAAGTAGCAGCTTAAATCAATTTCGACTTTCTATTAATTCTAGAATCAAATTATTTTAAATTGGTTTCTTACCTTTATTTGATAGGTTTCTTATGCGCGTATATAAATTTTGATGCCTTCTATTTGTAAATAGTTTATGTCGATTTTCTTATTGTTTGATTTATAAAATCCACAGCAAAATTAACGGTAATTAGAGGTAAAAGTCGTACCTTACAGTTGTAAGAGATATTTCTTTCCTTTTCATGCTTGGCAATAGTCAATCTCATTTAACAAGAATCCACCCAAAATATCCTTCAAGAAATAGGAAGCCAAGCATGATATAGCCAGCTTACAGCCTTGACTTTATTTGAATAAAGACTTAATCGTTTAATTTTGTTTGGGAGTGTATTTAAATTGAGATATATACTAAATGAATCAAGTAAAACATAATTTCCAATTTTTGTTAGGTAATAAACATATAATCCTTAATCTATGTTGATCTTGTAATAAATTCACTGGGTAAATGATAACGAGCCATTCTAATTTTCAGTTTTTAACATTTCAATAATATAATTTTTAGATCTGCCGCTTGCTAGATCGAGGAAGTTATCCTCCGAAAAAAGATTACATAGACTATTGTTCACCAACAAAGCTCCTTTAGAAAAATCTTTATCAATGCCTGATATGCAAACAAAAGCGAAAAAACGAGAAAGGATGATGGTGTAAGGATTTTCCTTTATTTAATAATTGAAATGTTTTTAACAATTGAATCAAATAATGAAGACACGGAATTGATCGAAAGTAACAGAAATTGCAGCTTATTCAATATAATATTATAGCATGAAAAATAAATAATTGCGTTTAGTGAAACTACGGCATATAGCAAATCGATTAAATACCATTATTCAAGGTTACTTAAAACAAAAAATGGAATAAACTTCATGACCTATTTGTCCTGTTTCAAAATAATTGAGTGAATCTTGAATAATAATTATTATATTTTGTTTCTCGGAAAAAGGATCCATGTTTAACGTTTTTTTTTTTTCAATTTTTACAATGTTTCTATTGTTTAAGTTACCTACCGCTTACTATTTCGCAAATACCTATATAATTTGATTCAATCTATTTCCTCAGGTTTTGAAACTTGTGTGATTGTGATAATTCAATATTTTATATACACATATGTATTTCTCCCTGGTGTATCTTAGGTTGAGGGAATATATGAGATCTGAATCAGAAAAAAGTTTCAACGAATGCCAAATACGGAGAGCTAGATTGAAATCATTAGGACTGGCGTATTTAAGCCCCCAAAATAAGAGTTTGGCTCAAAGTTTTCGATACATGCGAAATAAACCAACAATAATAGCATTCAAGACTCCAAGTTTAGAGGATTGCGGAAAGAAAAATTCTACATCATCCTTAAGTCAAATGGGTGAGTACCAAAAACACATTTTAAAATAAATTTGAATGATAAATTTATATTTATATTTACAGTTCGGCAAATTAGTCAGAAAAGTTTTACGTTCTCCCCAGAGAGGCAAGTAGAAGAGGGTCGAGTTGAGCTAACCTTCACAGATTCTCAATTTTCGCCCAATCTAGGATCAGTGAAACCTATGAATTATCCTGTTGGAAAACCACTAGAGGTGAGAATACCATTGAACTTTCCTACACAAATAACATTAAAATTGATTTTCTCGTTAAAAATTCAACGTCATTCATATTCTAACAAATCAAAAATTAATGAAAACTCCTATAGTCAATTTGAATATTGAATTCTATGAGTTTAAAAATTTTTACAAGCTTTAATAATATCAAAAATCACCGGAAATCTTAATTAATTATTGTTAGTAAAATTTTATTATTGTTATACATTTATACATATTACTTATATTGTATTTGACCATAATTTCAGTCCCAGACGTTGAATACATAAGTATTCGAAAGCTCGGACCACTTTGGTGTTTTCTTGTCACGTTCCCAATAAAAACCGATCATTTTATATATATATATATATATATATATATATATATATATATATATATATATATATATATATATATATATATATATATATATGTTCTAAATTTTATTTTATTCACTCTTAATTTTATTTCATCTGTCAATTGTAAGAAAGCAAGACCTAATCTGTCTAATGAAGTAGCAGAAGATATCCGTATTGAAGTGTTGGATAAAGAAGGAACACAGGTGATTTATTTGTGCAGTGTGTTTTTCCGTGATGTTTGTATAAAAATATGTAAGAACGCTGTGGTTGCGACTGTATATGAAAAAAAAAACAACAAACACGAGTAGTGTGATCATAGTTATGTCACACATAGTTAACTGATTTAATTGGAGATGGCGTGATTTACAATAATAATATTTTTTCAAATAGGTTGTTTCACTTGTCACTTGAAATCTTACCGTCTCTAATCCTGCTTTGCTTAATGTTATTAACTATAGCAAAGTTATTCTCGGTTATTAATGCATGTTGTGATTACACAAATAGTTTTACCATGACATTTTGGTTACATGAATTTTTATTTTAGATTTATCTAGATGGACCATACGGAGCTCCATCCAGTCATATTTTCCGAGCTCAACATGCAGTTCTAATAGCAACTGGTATCGGCGTTACTCCTTTTGCTTCTATACTCCAATCTATAATGCATAGATATTGGAAAGCCAGACATACTTGTCCTAAATGCAAGTTCTCGTGGGCTAGCGACATACCAGCTACAGTAATGAACCTCAGAAAGGTGAATTATTTATTCTTCTTTTATGATAATTTTCAAAGTATAATATAAGATATTAATGGGTTACTATATACTTTCGAAGTAGTGGTATATAGTTAATCTGGTTCAGAAAACTCTTAATAGTGCTGTCGGATTTAAAGGTTTGTCAATATTTTGTATTATTGTGTTTGTTTAGGTTGATTTCTTCTGGATAAACAGAGATCAGAGGTCGTTTGAATGGTTTGTAAATCTACTATCCCAACTAGAAATTGAGCAAGCAGAGCTTGGGGGTGCTATGGAACGATTTTTGGAAATGCATATGTACATAACTAGTGCTTTACAAAAAACTGATATGAAGGCAGTTGGATTGCAGCTCGCTTTGGACTTATTACATGAAAAGGTATAAGATATTTATAAGTGCTTGAACCATAGTGTCCACGAACTCCACCATTTGCCAGTCACTCTTAGTATTGTTTAATGAATATCTTTTATTTCATGTCACTATCAAATACACTTTATTTCAAATCAATAGTTCAATATCATTTCAAAAGTAATACATTTCATGGGGTTTTGAGACTGAACAGTTAAATTTAGGAATAATAATAATTTATTAATAAATTTGTTCAAACTTATATTTACAAAGCAAAGCAGAAAAATAATATATAAATTGTTGGATATATCATTTTCACCATTTTTTCCATTAATTTGGAAAAGCACCATGTTTCACTGTTCTACCTCCTGTTGCCATCATATATTTAAAATATTCAATCAATACTGAAACAATTTACCTCAATCAATAATTGTAATGATATTTCATAAAATGATTCTATCAAAAAAATTTACAAAAAATTTTTGCAGGAAAAACGAGATTTAATAACAGGACTTAAGACTCGAACTAATGCTGGTCGACCTAATTGGGATAAAGTTTTTAAGCAAATCTTGGATCAGAAAAAAGGAAAAGTTACCTTATTTTATTGTGGACCACCCCAATTGGCAAGGATTTTACGTGTAAAGTGTGATCAATTTGGTTTTAATTTTAGAAAAGAAGTGTTTTAATAATTGTGTAGATAAAGTTATGTTTGTAAAGTATTTATTCTAATTTTAAGAACTGCTACATTATCTTGCCAGAAACCATTAATATGTAGTAGGTAAAGAAGTTTTCAACAAGAATTGATTAAAAAAATCATTCAAATTTTTTCAAAATCAGTAGTTTCATAATTATTTTCATTAATATTGTGATTCAACTGAAGCTTTTGGGCAATTATTTTATTTATAATTCTTTAATTCCTTCTAATTCCTGCATTCAATTCAATTTGTAGCCTTCCATTATCATGAATTCATCCTATAGCAATCCCCTTATCATCAATTCAATTGTTCAACTTTAATTAACCACACACTTCTTTCTTTAATATTTCTCCACCAATGTGAACAAAACATTTTAATATTACTATATTTGCTCTACAGTATTATTTAAATTTTGCAGCTCTATATTTATTTTTGAAATTAATTGCAACTTCTCAACTAAAACCATTTTCAGTATATAGAAAATTCATTTTATTGTATATTAAATGACACAAATTCCACTTCATACTAACACAAGTTAAATTTATTTTTATTTTCTGGTGACATATCATGTTTATTTATAATTACGATTACCACTATGTAGTTAATTTTTAATAAAAGGTTTTAGTATGATTTGCTGTTTTAAAATAACTTTGCCAATACCTAAACAACAAAATCCTTAATTAATTCCATTCCTGCATGTGTAATTTTAATAAAAAAAACAATTGTGAATATTTTAGATTTATAGAACAGTTGCAGAGATGGTCATACTTCCAAAATTATTCTTTTTTAATAAAGTGTCCAGTAAGTACATGGAAAATATGCAATATTTGCAAAGGGCTTGATGATTAAGAATAATATCTACGAAATTGATGTCTTCAAATCAATATTCTATGAGAAAAAAGCATATGCAATAATAAATCCATTGATAAAATTATTTTAAAACAAAAACTATATTCAGAAAACATTGGATAAGTCTTCACTTATTGATATACTTTATTTTAAATATGAAAATATAAGTAAAAATGGACAAAGTCTTAGTGATTTCCAAAATTTTACATTCTCATGGTTTAAATAGATCACAAAAGTACATTAGAATTGACTGTGCTTGATTAAACACTTGCTTGAGATGTTGCAATCAAAAATTGCCTTTTCATTTCGAATACAATAATTCCCAGGGCAGTACCAACATTTAAACTGTCAACATTATTACCTAAAGGTATATTTAACCTAACACCTTTTAGTTCAGAAGCCAATTTATATGACTGCTCACTGATTCCTTCAGTTTCCCCTCCTACAATGAGCACATTATGTTTATTGGGATCAAAAGCTACACCATAATATGGTAAAAGAGGTATAGATCTCACTAATTCAGATAACACTTGTTTATCAGAACTTTTTTCCACAGTACTGAGTGAAACAATCTTATTGTCAGCAATAAATATATTGTATTCTGTAGGTAAGTTATCTTGAATGGTTTCTAAGTCACATTTCTTTAAAATTTTTAGTTTGAAATGAGCACCACAAGCACTCCTGAGCACTTTTGAATCCCAAACATTAACACAACCTTTAGTTAAAAGTACTTGTTCACATCCAACTCCACTACTAGTTCTCAAAATAGCACCTAAATTGTCAGCTTCTCGAATGTTGTCACAAATGAGAGTTAGTGGTAAAGCATCTTGTTTAGGTTTATAGAGTTCTAAGTTGGGAGTTTTAAAAATGCCCATCACACCAGGACTGGTAACTAAATCAGACCACATTTGAATTTCTCGGTAAGGCATTTTGTACAATTTAGCACCAAGTTTTAGAATTGAAGGTCTTAAGAATTCTACTTCATCAAATCTGCTAAATAATAAATACTCTAACTTGCATTTGGCATCTAATGCATCCTTGATTAATCTTTTACCCTCAAGTAGAATGAGATCTTTTTTGTCCCGTTCTTTATTTGACTTGATCTCCGTAAGTATTTTTGTTATTCGCACATCATTATTGTTCATTTTGGTATATATGAAATTGCCATTTTGATCTATTGTTGTTTCTAACATATCTACAATAACTTTTGACACGGGCATTCGTTTTGAAATGGTGAGAGGTTTAACATCTTTGGGTTCCTTTTTTTCATTTGATTTATTTGCAAAATAATTCTCATTCCATGCAGTATTCTTACTACTTTTCTGAGTTATTCGGGTATCTGTTTCTTCATCATATTCTTCACTTGAAATTACATTCACCGGTTTGCGATTAAACCACCTTGCCAAACAACGAGACTGTTGAGTCAGATTTAAAAAACTTTCGGATAATAATAAAATTTTTATTTTATTAAACATTTTCAGAGATTTACAACAATTTTATGATTATATACTTCTTCTGTTTTATAAGTACTTACATTCAATTTACTTGGATCGCAAGCAACAGCTGTTACTGAGTATATATAACCAGCTATACAATTTTGTAATTTTGATTGCCTATACAACACATTCATTTTCTTATGAAATCAGTAACTAAGCATTTTTCCACGTTTTATTGTTTTATGTGAATTGGAATTTAATATTTTTTTCTGTCAGCTATTTTGGAATATAATTACTTCGGTAAAATAAATATTGACCTTTTAAAAAATGAAGGATTATAGAGTTATGATTATCAGTGTCTAAAATGCACACGACTTAGAATTTGATAACAATAATCTTAGAAATAGTATACTGAGACTGACACAAACAGAAGACTGAAATGTCAATACTGTCAATAAAAGTCAATTTTGTTGTGCTGTTTATCCTTATTTATTTAGATTATTTGAAAATAGAACTTTTAAAGGCTCACATTTTCTTATTTAAATGGACAACTTGAATATTTCATTTTCAGACTTTCCTTTTATTTGTCGTTTATGTTTATCGCGAGAAAATCTACAACATTTTGAGGAACCACTGAAAAATAAATTTAAACTTTTTATCGATATTCAGGTAAGTGAAAATGAGGAGATTCTAATAAACTGTGGATATTTTAGCAAAATTCATCCATAAATGAAAACACGTTGTTGGATACTTTACATGGTGATAACTATATCTGTATTGATTTCAATTTTAGGTTGACGAGTATAACAACTTACCTGAGAATATTTGTATAGCTTGTATAAAAATACTTCAAGAGACTGAAATATTTTTTTTGAGGGTGAAATTAGTTGACTCTCAATTGAAACTTATATCACAAGCCAAACATACACATAGCAGTAATGAAATATCAGACAATGAAGCTAATGATAATGATATATTCAAGGAAAGAGATGGCAATAATCAATTAAAAAATATCAAACAAGAACCAAATCAATTAACATGCCAGTATTGTAATACACCATTTGCCACCCATGACCTGTTCACAGATCACTTTAAGGATAATGAAACCTGCAAATTAAAAAAATATTTCTGTTCCTTTTGTGGAAAGCAATTCAGTTTCCAGTATAAAAGAAAAGCACATATAATGGCAGAACATTTTGAAGAATTACCATTTGAATGTAAGCTCTGTGGCAAGAAATTTAAATTTTCCCAGAATCTTTCTAGGCATGACCGATCAATTCATAAAGGATTGAAACCATATAGATGTGAAATCTGTGGAAGAGGTATTAATTTAATCTATTTCAGAGCAACTATGCTTACTACATAGTTGCTATGGAATTAAGAGAATATTTACCATACTTTTATTTATATTTATAGATTTTGCAAGACTTGAAAGAAAGAAATATCATTTGAAAATTCATTCATTTAAAAAACCAAATTGTGCCATATATTTTCCATGTAGGCATTGTGGAAAGGCATTCACTAGTCGCCGGGAATATAAAGAACACTTACAAGAACACAAAACAACTAACGAAAGTTTTGAAGACAGCTGTAATATTTGTCACAAGAAATTCTCTTCCAAATATGTGCTGCAAAGTCATATGGTTATACACAAAGGCAAGAAAGAGTTCTTGTGCACTATTTGTGGTAAAGATTTCTTGAAAAAATGTTATTTAGATATTCATTTGAAGATTCATTCTGGTGAAAAACCATATGAATGTAAAGAATGTGGGAAAAAATTTAGCCAACCTTCTTCATATAACAATCATTTAATAATACATACGGGTTAGTATATTCATATATATATTTTGGATGTTAAGTTAAATGAGAATCTAATTACTAATTACTTAAAATGAGTACGACTTCTTTTTGATAATTTATTCAGAGTAACTCAATGATTCTTTTTGTTTTAGGCGAACGTCTGCATAAATGTGAACAGTGTAATAAAACTTTTAAACAGAAACCACACCTCAAACGTCATGAAATGCTCCATTTAGGATTGAAACCATTCAAATGTACATATTGTAACAAAAGTTTTTCTCAGGCTAGCAATCTTAAATCTCACATAAGAATACATACAGGGGAAACACCTTATCATTGTATGATATGTTCCAGGGGATTTTACGATTCTGGAAGTATGAAGAAACATATAAAAGGGTTTCATAAAACATAATAAAAGTGTTAGTCATTTATTCATCATTTTTTTGTTAACTTTATATACAGATTCACATAATTATATCCATATAATAATATCTAATCCCTCCCAAAATATGAACTCCATACTCAAAATCATTTAGCAAGTATTTGAAAAAATAAGGTTTTTCAAATGGTTTTCTCTCCATTATTTGTCATTTGTAAAAACTATTTACTGTCAGCTCTAGCAATTAATCCATATAATTCTGGACCACGTTGTATATTTAGTATTCTATTTTACAAATACTCAAAGGACTTTATTTCTTTATTAAAATCTTTCTTCATTCGTGCCCATCACAGTTTTTTCTGAGTCACCTAATTTCTTTGGCACAAATTCTATATCTGGGCCTCATTGACACATTTTATTTGGCAATATTTAAAATTTCGTATCCTCCTATGACTATCTATTTTTTCTGTCGTGTCATAGAGGGTTGTATTTGTATTGTATGTATAATGTTTGACACTCTGTCTTCTGTAGCATTTGTGTTGTTGATAGTCCATGTGTGTATTTCCGTTATTGTTTATACAGCAAATTTATACACAGTCTACCAACAACTTGAACCATGAGATACTTGGGAAACAAGAGTTTATACAAAATTTCAAATATTATGTTAAGTGATTCTACAATTTTTTTTTAAATAAAAAGTGTAGTTAAGTGATGCATCATTTGAAAGGTAATTTGTTTATGTACACAAAAAATTTCAACTTTTTTTTACAATTTATTGAAAAACTTTGTAGATATTTTAGATTGAACTAGTTTGTTGAATATAAGTCATAACATCACCATTTGATATATGCACTTGTTGGAAAAATACGTATTGTACAGTTTATGTGGGTTATTTTTGAATGTTGCTAAATTGTTCACAAAATTGAAGCCGATTATCAATATCATCTTGATTCAAGTCATGTACCAATTTTATTTTATAAGGGTCGAATTTATGTGGTTTTCCAATTAGATGAACATAAGATGCTCATACACTGGATGCCCAAGGTCTGATAGATTGTCTGATAAACTATCGATAATGAACTTGTAAATGACCAAAGACTGCCACTTCATCTGTGTGATTTCAAACTTATTTGTTAGCTGCTTAATATATTGGCGATTTACAATTTTCTGGGTGTTTGGTAATAAAATTTCTTACCGCAACGTTAGCACACCCGATCGGCTTTTGGCTTTACTGAAGTCGTGTAATAAGGATTCGTATCAATTTTTGCAGCTAATATGCTTCGGTTCTGTCTGATATTGTTTCTTAATTTTTAATAATTTTCAACTTTTTTCTACGGAAGCTGTACTCAGAAGTATGGTCAAAATAATTCTAATAGTAATGTACGGAAATATGTATTCTAAACAATTTGTTATTTTGTATTGAATCATCTAATTGGTGCCTCTAAAGGAGATTGGTAGACTAGATAATAAAAGTTTTAGTTCTTCATAAAATGAGACTCAAAAATAAACATGGGGAAATTTCTAGTTCATAGCAAACTTTGATTTGAGTTTGAATAAGCGAAAGGCTACTGTGACTTTATAAAGCGTAATACTGGGAGATGTATTTTCTCAGTTTTAGGAAAAACTATTGTTATTACCAATAAGTCTTTATGTTAGTTCCTTTAAGTGCCAGACCGTGGACATTGTTGTGCGACTGTATATAACTACTGTTGAGAATATTGTACTATCCAATTAATAATGATAGATTTTCAATAGTTTGTTTTTTGGGACCGATCCCATAATCGTCAAGCATAAATCTTGCGAAGAAGTTAATCTTTACATTATATAGTTCTGTGCGAGAATAAATTGTATTTTGTGTTGCATAGTCGCTAGTGTAAAAATTGTGACAGCAACAAATTCCTATCAATGTGCTGAAAACTCTTGATATTTCAACTTCAAAAGCCACAACGTTTAACGAAAACTCTGTGCTGTAACTTACAGGGATATTTAAAGAAATACTAAAGTTATTGATATTAGTAACTTAATTAATTGTCCCAAAATTCCTTCTGTCCCAAATGTCTTCTGACACCGTACTGACTAATAACCTCACTTCTGACGTCATCATTAACTTTAAGGTCTATATATTTTTGCATAATCTCACACCAATTCTGGAATCATTTTGGGAACAAGAAAAAGTCATCAGACGATAAACCGGGTGAATGCAGGGGCAATGGGACATTAATTTGATGTTTTTCTTCTCCTCCTACAAATGTTCAGTTGTTTGACGTGCTTTATGCATTTAAAGTTGATAGTATTGCAGTCTACGATATCCTAAGGGGCGACTCTACCTGTTTGTAAGCCACATGCCGATCTTCTTTGATCACGTTGCGCACAGCATCGATGTTTCTCGGTATGACGACCCATTTTGGCTGACCTTTTCGACATTCATCACTGATAGACACACGACCATGACGAAATTCTGTTGACCAATTTTAAATAGTGCATGAAGCGATTCTCTGCATTGTTGTTGAGTAAGGCCTAATCGTGCAACGCAAGCCTTCCTGTGTGATTTCCTTTTTGCACAAACTTGCTTATTTAAACGTTTGTTTTCAACAACTTACTCATACATGTCATTAACGCCACCTATTGTTCGATTGTAAAAACTTAAAAGTCAATATTATATTATAAATAATTACGGTAATAATATTATATGTAATAATTTCGTTCTCTTTTTAAATGTTGAAGTTTTTTGAATGAGCGTCAAAAAAAAAACATTGTGTTGAACTTGTGTGAAAACATTTTCTCATACTCGCTCAAAATTTGTGAAACAAATAACTATTACTAACACACGAATGTTTTTTGTCCCCGAGAATCGGTACTAACCTTTGCTTCATTTTTACCGAATAAAAAGAAACTGCATCATACTATGAAAATCTCGAAATTTTCTTCAGTTTCATTTTTATGTTACTTGGAAATTATTTCTATTCACATTTTGTTTGCACGCGCGTAATGACAAATTTTGACAGACCTTACTTATTATACTAGTTAACAAAATTCAACTTTTTTTACCGCGGATTTTGTGGTTGATAACGTTCACTTATCACTTGTTTTTGTCAAATCTACTATTAATTTTTTGAATAGGTCGATTTGCGTTGTTTTTGATTATTATCCTTTAAGCGAGTATATTAATATCGATAACAGGCGTTTTTTACAGTGGTAAGGTTAGTACCTTGCATCATGTAGCTCAAAGAGACGTTGATTGCAGAAATTAAAAATAATTTTTGCTATATAATACGTAGAATGTTGAAAGATTTTAGAAAGTTATATCAGTATTGGCGAAAAATACCTATTTTGAGTATTTTGGGATGCTTTTGGATAAAAATGAGTTTTGGGCTTCCAATTGTGCTTGTGAATTGTGAGTGGAATACATAAGATTATGGAAATGTGGTAAAATGAGTACATTTGAATTAGGATCCCTGGCTATTTGGCGAGAATCACGAAATAATCTCCAAGACTGTTATTTTTGTAGCGTGAGCGTAAACGGTTTAAAAATTGAGGTAAATGGAAGTATCCAAGTACTAGTTATGTTCAACATCCAGTGCAACTCTCATCTGACTCTTAAGTGTTGAAAAATATATCTGAACCTTTAGAACAAGGCATTGAATGACCAAGCTATTTACAAAATGATGCTGATTTTGAAGGTATCAAATGAACCAAAATGCTTTTCTAAAAATGAGTTAGATGATCTTGTTAGAGATTTAAATCTTTCTAAACAAGCTTCAGAATTGTTAGCATCAAAACTGAAAGAAAAAAAAATGATTTCCTTAAATACTGAAATAAATTCATATCGTAAGAGAGATAAAGAATTACGGCGTTATTTTTCGGAAGAACACGATATTACCTTTTGTTCAGATATCAAAAACTTGTTAATACATGTGAGCTCGAAACAATACGAACCAAACGACCGGCATTTATTCATTGACAGATCAAAACGTAGCCTAAAATGTATTCTATTATATTATGGAAATAAATACGCTGGGGTACCTGTTGCCCACAGTATAAAGTTAACGGGAGATATTGTAACATTTCGATAGTCTTGAACAAAATAAAATACAATAAGTGGCAAATTTGTGTCGATTCAAAAATGGTAAAATTTTTCTGCCCTGTTTGATAGGTCTTTGGGACAGTAGAGCTAAACAAGAGTATTGGGTAAAAATAAACTGACCAATGAGAGAAAATATGGTGACTAGAAAGAATAATATAGTCCAGAATTCATTAGTAGCACCATTACATATAAATCTAGGCATTACGAAACAGTTTGTTAAATAATAGATAAAACGGGAACAACTTCTCTTAAATTTGCCAAAAATTTATTCAGCTCACTATGGAAAATATTAAAGCCGGTATTTTTGATGGCCCCCAAGTTGGAAAATTTACGAAATATACTCATTTTTTTAAATTCTATGACTGAGTTAGAACTAAAGGCATGTACAGCTGTTAGAATTTAAAAATATGGGGTGCAGTATGGACATGAAACTCCCTTCATAGTCACCTCGGCAGGTTTCCGGAAAATTGAGCAGATATGAGTGTTTGAACAGGACTTACACGCCATAGAAAAGCGCTACCAGGGTTTCTGGGATACGAATATGATGTCTGATGTTTGTCTTAGTAAATACATGTCTTTCAATTATATTTTTTGAAATAGTGCTATCTATACTTATCCTATGTAGACATCAACAAATCATATTATCTTCAAATTATTAGCAGAAGACAAAAATGTGTCATTTGATAATATGAAGGAAGGTAGCATATGCTTTATTTCAAATACATTAAATGTTATTAATTTTAAAAAATAAAGATATCAAAAGAAGCCCTGGCAACGAGTAATATTCATTGTCATTTTTCAAAATTAGTCTGAATGTGTAGATTGGATCTCTCCGCAGTACTCTAACGCATAATTTGCACAATAAAACGAAGAACTACACACAAAATATATTAAACCGAGGGTACAAGTATATCAGCAGTCCATGCAGATTGTGTTTTACAATTATAACATGCAAATGCATAATGTAGTTTTAGATAAAATATGAGATAGTGGCATACAGTTACTGAACGGATAAAGCGCGGTTTCTAAAACGTGCACGAATCACCCATTTAAACGAACATGATAATGTGCGACAGAAATGGCCGTTTTATTATAACTAAAATACCTGTTGGTTATGGTGGTTATGAAACGTACTAAATTCTAGGGTACATGCATATACCATAATGTTTTCATCATTCACTATTGTCAACTCCTGTGTACACTAGCAATTCCATTAAACTTTGATCACTCACCGGATATTAGATCAAATCTGAAATGTATAAAACTATAAAAACTGCTAGCGATTTTTATAAAAACGTTTTCCCATAATAATAAATTTTACACGATGTATCTATTTTTAATTTAGCAAAGATCGTACTAGAACTAACCACCGCTGGAGGATTTGGTTTCCCAACGACCTCGTACGAAAATGATGGATTTGATACTATTTGCCACATTAGAAAACACAAAAAAGTTTAATCGCGTGTAGAAATATTCCCGCACATTCGTAGAATGGTAATGAAAAATGTCAGTGCAACACCAGTATCTAAAAGAACTTATTTAGTCGAAATTACATAATCGATCAAATAAATAGTTTTTGGACGTTGTACGTGAAATTCAGCATTTCAAACTAAATTTGACGAAACCGGGTGTTAATTTTCGTTGGTATATGAAGATTTGCTGTACTTTAAGCTCATTTTGTGCGATATAAAAATTCACAAAAACGAGTGTAATACATCATAGTTAGTTGGAAAACAACGTACACAACTCGATACAAAGTAATTGTTTTACGCTCGTGTGTTGTTAAAGTTCGTGTCACTTTCTTATCTCGTTATGTAATATACTATTTTTAAATAGCATATTGAATGGTTTCAATAAAGAAATTTCGGAAAATTACTCTTAAATATCTGTGACATTCTCTTTGTCTTCTTTTTTTTTCCAAATTATACCCCCTGGGACTTTTTAATTAAACCACTTGTCGAAGAGATATTTGAATTAAGTTAGAATGTATCTACCTTCTAAAACAACTTTTGAACGATGATTGTATTGCTCTTAAAGGTGACTATGATTGAAATAAAATATATTATGACCAAAAATTGAATTTTCTTTGTTAGTATAGAAAAAAAAAAACGAACAACTTATTATGCATTAGAAACTATTTCATCTGTAACTTATTTCGAGTTTTGGTAATTGTAAACTTTCATGGTCACCTGGTTTTTTGCTCTAGAAAATCGAAAAATGGATGGATTTTAATGATCTTGGTCTCAAAATGTTCCATTTTACGGCGGATTTATAAAAAAGTTAGTAGAAATAGCTGGAATGAAAATTTCTCATAGTTTTACTGTTTTAAATCGTAAAAAAAAACGGTTTTGCAAAATAATCCTTTACAAAAAATTATGGTAATTATACACTTTCGCGGTCACCTGGTTTTTTGGTTAGGTTTGGTTAGGTTAGGTTAGGTTGGCTCTAGAAAATCGAAAAATGGATGGATTTTAATGATCTTGGTCTCAAAATGTTCCATTTTACGGCGGATTTATAAAAAAGTTAGTAGAAATAGCTGGAATGAAAATTTCTCATAGTTTTACTGTTTTAAATCGTAAAAAAAACGGTTTTGCAAAATAATCCTTTACAAAAAATTATGGTAATTATACACTTTCGCGGTCACCTGGTTTTTTGGTTAGGTTTGGTTAGGTTAGGTTAGGTTGGCTCTAGAAAATCGAAAAATGGATGGATTTTAATGATCTTGGTCTCAAAATGTTCCATTTTACGGCGGATTTATAAAAAAGTTAGTAGAAATAGCTGGAATGAAAATTTCTCATAGTTTTACTGTTTTAAATCGTAAAAAAAAACGGTTTTGCAAAATAATCCTTTACAAAAAATTATGGTAATTATACACTTTCGCGGTCACCTGGTTTTTTGGTTAGGTTTGGTTAGGTTAGGTTAGGTTGGCTCTAGAAAATCGAAAAACGGATGGATTTTAATGATCTTGGTCTCAAAATGTTCCATTTTACGGCGGATTTATAAAAAAGTTAGTAGAAATAGCTGGAATGAAAATTTCTCATAGTTTTACTGTTTTAAATCGTAAAAAAAACGGTTTTGCAAAATAATCCTTTACAAAAAATTATGGTAATTATACACTTTCGCGGTCACCTGGTTTTTTGGTTAGGTTAGGTTAGGTTAGGTTGGCTCTAGAAAATCGAAAAATGGATGGATTTTAATGATCTTGGTCTCAAAATGTTCCATTTTACGGCGGATTTATAAAAAAAAATTTTTCTACTATTTAAGGTTTAAAACTAAACTTAAAAACCGCAAATTCAGCCACTACCCCCGTGTTTTTCATAAATTCGTCGTAAAATGGAACATTTTGAGACCAAAATTATAAAATTTATCTATTTTTCGATTTTTAATGGTCCAAAAACTATTAACATTGAAGAATATAGTACGAAACTATTCACGAAAATTGATTGTTTTTCATCGATTTCATTTTAAGCTATAAAAACTGAAAAAATCATTCTTTTTGGATTTTTTTCTTTTTAAATTGTTTATTAATTTATGTAGAATACAAAAAAAATATAAGAACTTTATCTGATAATGAGATAATTTTTTGTAAAGGATTATTTTGCAAAACGTTTTTTATACGATTTAAAACAGTAAAACTATGAGAAATTTTCATTCCAGCTATTTCTACTAATTTTTTTATAAATCCGCCGTAAAATGGAACATTTTGAGACCAAGATCATTAAAATCCATCCATTTTTCGATTTTCTAGAGCCAAAAAACCAGGTGACCGTGAAAGTGTATAATTACCCGAGTTTTTATTATTACACTTACTCCGTTGAGTCAATTATTTTCACTGCGAATAATCGATATAAATTATAAATTCATCCTCTAACTAAATTGTTTCCTCGTTGTACATTTATCTAGGAATATTCAGCTTTAAGATACCTCGTAAATTGTGTTTCGGAAGGAGATTAAAACGCAAATAACTGAACAAACTTTGAATATCGAGGTATTTGCACTTAATCTTGTGGGTGGACAGTCCAATGTTCATAAATTACGTTTGGCAAAACGTATCGACTGCTAGAACTGTCGACGTGGAATGGGCGGGAATCGAACAAACGTTCATTTATTATTGCCTCTTGTCTGGGGATGTTTTATATAAAAAGATATACTGATTCGGGCAAATGATTTAATATACGGTGTACAGTTAAATATTTTTTGTTGTTTTTTGAAATGGAAACAAGTGCAATTAAAACGAAATTAATGATAATAAACTGTTGAAAATATCGGAAGGAGAGAGCAAGCACAAATACCAGATTACTTTCAAACAGACAAAGAATATCCAGAGGGCATAAGTTAATAATATAATAGTATAAATAAATCGATATCGAGACATTGATATGAAAGTGAGGAGTAAGATCTAGTCTGAAAGCTGGCACGAATTTTTATCCTTATTAAGTGTACAAACCTCGTGTCCCGTGTCAAAGAGTTGAGTATTCGCCAATATGCATAAACTTCACAAACAAATGCTTCCAAAATTGGCAAAATTTCATTACGCGAAGCAGTAAAATGCGCAACTCCTAGATCTGTTAAAGCTTATTGATAACATTTATTTTTTATCAATATTTTATACGGTCTTACCTTACCTTTTTGAAAAAATGTTGAATTATAATCGCATCCTCTTGATGGAAAAGCCAGGTAAAATCGTACATAAAGATGAGCCTAACTCTATGTGTAATTTTGTCATATTAATGTACCTTTTGGTTTCCAGTGCCATACTCCATAAAAACTTTGAGCTCATCGCGTCAAAGATGAATCTTATTTCCAAGTATCAATACGTTTGTATCTGAAGTTTTAACAAGAACTTCTTCGTGATTATTGCAAGTCATATCCTCATCAATAGTGATTTCACCAACATTATTTTCCACAAAATATGTGAATAACACGAATCATAGTTAAACTTCATTAGGGTATTACTAATAAATGTAAGATGGAAAGATACATTGGTCAAAATACCGCCAAATGTTACACGTATGTCGTGCATTATATACAGCAAAAAAACATCAAAGATTTTTGGTGCATGGGTGCATTTGTGTTATTTTGCAAAGCATTTGACAATTGCAGATTTAGCGGTTTGATACAAAACTTCTATCTAAATGCCACATTGACATCGGAAGAGGAGTTACTCGCACCTATACATAATTTGTCAGATTACCTGGCAGGTATAAATTCCCACCAAATGAAGAATCTTCCGTGTTGTGACATAATAGAAAGCTATACGACAAGTTTTCAGCTTACCTCAAATATCTATCTAAAAATTCGTGCCAGCTCTCCACTAATCTACAATATAATGAAATACCAAGTGAGAATGGGACATCGAAATAAAGATAAGGAAATAATAAAAAAAATGAAGGTGAAACAACTTGCAAAATAAAGAGGGATAGATGAAAAATAGAGTTCGAAGAATAACAACGTAGAAACCCATAATGTAAAAGAATGAATTATCAAATTGGGATGGTGCTTATGTTAAAATTAAAAAACATACTAGTTAAAGTAGATGAAACATAATAAGTAATTGCTACTATAATAATCCTTTCGCCATATTTTTTGAAACCCTCTATATTTAAAAGCGTGAATAAATATATGTATTATCCAATATTTAACTTTTTTACCATAGAATCCGATTTAATGATAAAACTTTTTATTTATTTCAAATCTGACGTTAATTTGAAACAACTATTATTATCAATATTTACTCCAATTATGATAGGATCAAAGCAGCATTCTACACGTTGTGATATACTAAGTTATCTTCGTGAAGGTGAAGTTTTGCCTCGTGCATGATACGCTTTAAGCATACTCGAGTTCCAAAGTCCTTTTTAATCTGAAGCATCAATTGGTTGTTGTGATTTAATTCCATCAAAGGGTTCGTTCATGGTTACCGAGTCCTTCGCAACTGATACAAATAGTCATTAAAGTCCTGTTACGATCCTGTCAAGAAGTTGTAATAACAATATAAGTTGTTCTGAAGTTTCGAGATCTTTTACGAACTCTCGTCTGATGGATTATTAAAAGTTTTCATATTTTCTTACTGTTTGTTCATAACAGACTACTTATACTTACTTTAAAGCTCGTCCGACCAGGGTGGAGCGAAAAAAAATTAACTTGAAAGAACTAAGAAATTTATTCGAGATAAATCAACGATATACGCTCATTTATTGTGTATAAACAAAAAGACAAACTACAAATTGGCTTGCTTAATTACACTTTCCGTTACTTTTTACCTTCAATAGGTATAATACACGCAAATAAGTGGATCATCATGACTTTTAAAATTAGAACGAGGACCATCAAAAAATAATTCGATTGTCAAAGAAAGAAGACAAAATTATAAAGAAACCACAAAAGAAAAGATCAAAAGAGCGGTTTCTTATTGGGAACGTGGCAAGGAAACACCGAAGTGGACTAACTTTAATATATATATATATATATATATATATATATATATATATATATGTATATAAATGTATAACAATAATAAAATTTTACTTACAATAATTAATTAAGATTTCCAGTGATTTTTGATATTATTAATGTTTGTAAAAATTTTTAAACTCATGGAATTCAAAATTTACTATTCAAATCGAAAATTTTGATTAATTGAAATATTGATTCTGGTTACTATAAGAATTTTCATTAATTTTTGATTGGTTAGATTATGAATGACGTTGCATTTTTATAGGTTAGATACGGATAAGTTGTAGTGAATGATGTTCAATATTGATTGGTAAATTTATGGATAACATTAAATTTCAATAGGTTAGGTCGTTATGAATGTAATTGAATATTCATAGGCTAGAATATAAATGACAATAAATTTTATAGGTTAGGTCGTTATAAGTAAAGTAGGAATTTATTTGTTAGGTGAGGTTTGTTGGTTGGTAATGGCGTTGAATTTTTATAGAATTACACTAAGATTATTTAAATCAGTTTTCTTATTAATGCATTGATCATTTTGGGCAATATATGTTGTTCCTAAAAATAAACGTTTTTTGTAGTTCTTTTCAGTTGTCAAAACATGGGCAGGTTCATAATCCATATTGTGTCCTTCATGATAGATAATCAGGATATAATCTGCTATCACTATTGTGAGAAGTTATCCGATTGATCAGTGACCTTTTCGACTGACCAATGTACTTTTTGTCACAATTTAAACAAGGTATTTCATATACTATGTTAGATTGAATATCAAGTATTTGACTGTATGCTATTTAATATCGTGTTGTTTAAAGATTCAGAAAGTTTAGGAGTAACTGATTTTATATATGGTAAAGGTGTATAAGATTATGGAATAGAAATGTTAGAAATGACGTTTAAAAATGATGATTCATTGTTCATGTCAATGTCACATGAATTATACAAAACTCGTTTCAAAAAATATGGAGGATGTGAGTTTTAATAAAAAATTATCAATTTCATTATATGGAAGGGATGAAATTGTACCATTTACATACTTTTTAATGAAGAATAATTTGAAGGGTAAAACAGATATTACAAAGTCCAAGATATATTCCATTACATAATCTGCTAACTAATCTGATATCATTATTAAGAACTGAATAATGATCCAGCTCTAAAAACTAAAAAAAATAATTGTATCAAATTAATAAAAAATACATGAAAAAGGGACAAAAAGAACAGTCGAAACGTCTTCCATATTATCTTTCAATCTTCCATATATATATGATATGGTATTAGTAAGGAGAGGTTAAACAGAATGCAATAATTTTCACTTCATCAGCAGCACTTACATTCTGTAAAAGTTTTACTAACTCACGAATGTACTTATTTCATTGGAGTTTTAACTTTCTGCAAACTAATTTCTGTTAGTTCGTTAGTAAAACGAGAAAACTGATCTAATTAACGGGTATTCAGAAAAATATCAAATCGGATATTTAGAAAAGTTTTGCTTCGACTCGAGAAAAGCAATTAGTTTACTTACTTGTTTCCTTGTGATGTAAAAATAAATTGGAAAAGTATTTGCAATAAAAAGATCGATAAAATACCTTGATAACCCTAGCATCAGATACATTTTTATATAAATCAGAAAATGGTTTCTGCTAAATTATGAATAACATATAAAATCTTTCTTATAATACTATAGTGTTCAATAAAAAGTACTACCAGTCGGTCAATGTTACAAAAAAATATTTTTCATTCGTAATTAATTGTATTTGTTGAAACCCAGCAACCTACCAACCTACGTGTATAAACTTTGCAATTCCTACTGTAATCTTTAATAATTCGACAACATGTGGCTAATACCGCGACGAATATTGGATTACATCCCTTTAGTTACCCACAATTCTTTTAATAGAAGGGTTGGCTGTTTTGTATTCCAAGTCATGCAAACGAAAAATAACTGAATGAACTTTTCATTGTTTTTGTTCATAATAGCGTTTATGGAAACTTGAAAACGTATTACTATATGCCATCGAATTATCATTTGAGTATCCAATTATCTGAAAGCTAAACAAAATGCAAATAAGTGAAACGTGGATATGAACGACCTTTCATAACGATCCCAAACAGTTTCAAAAGACTCACTTCACCTCACATAACCCAATAATTGTGTAGATAAACTTTGGGTGAATATTCAGTAGTGGCAAATTAGCCAATCTCTTGATTTTTCGATTGCAGTCGCGTAGTGGAACATTGGCGCACGTAATGAGGTGCCATATTACTATAATATTGAGACACGCAGTACTTTCTAGATCCTATTTGCAGGGTAAATAGCTCTCCATCATTCTATTTTATCGCTGATTATTCTTCATGCGGTCCCGTCCTTGGTCTTTTGTTTTCATTGTTCAGGTTCTCATTTACTTTTTTTAACCATTTTAATCTGGATTTTCTTCTTCTTATACCTCCCGAATCCCGAATTGTAGTCATACTATGCTTTTTTGTTTTCTTCTACTCTCTACAAATGGTACCTAGCCATTTCATTCTTTGTGTTTTTATTCTTCTTACTCATACGCTGTCCGTAATATTATCGTTATTATACTTCTTCCCGCTATTCTTCTCATCATTGTAATCAATTCTGCTCCATATATTTGTATTAGTCTTTCTATAATATTTCGCGCCTCTGCGTATTCGACCTTCGCTTCTTCTTAAATCTCTTTTTTCACATTTCTCATGTGCTCTACCTATAATATTGCATTTAGTGAGTCACCTTGTCTCACCAATTTATTAATTGTAAATTTTTGAGTTCTGCTTTGCTGGACAGAGCACCAGCTCTAATTTATTCATAGTCATTGCAATCAGACTCCTTAATTTCTCTTTTCCCCTAAAGCCTTCGCTATATTTTTCTTAATAACTGAATTAAACGCTTTTTGGAAATCTACAAACAAAATTTCTTGATAAATCTGGTTTCACGTGTTTATTTCACACAGAAAAGGACCCTTAAACCACCCTGCTTAGTGAGAGACTATTTTACGCTCCAGCGTTTCTATATATCTGATTGTCCCTCAAAAAATATCCTGCGGATACAATTGAATCGAATCTAGCAAAAATTAGGAAAATAGATGGTTGTGTTAAATACGTAATATGTTAAGTTAAAACCACGAGCACCTTTCCTAATGCCACAAAGCAGTCTATTGAATGAATAGTTGACAATTTAAAGGGTATAATATTGTAAGTGAATGAGAATTATCTGAAAATAGGAATATATTCTTAATATATTATTCTTTGAGATTTTCACTCATTCTAACTATATTTAAATCATACCCATCCAACCTCTAGAATTCCTCATTGTTATTTTATAATTAAGCCTTAGAACAACGTAGCTTTCAGTGAAGGCAACCCGATAGCACTTCAAGTGGGTTAATATTGAAATTATCCATTTAATGAGAGATTCAGTATTGATTAAACCATTACAAATTTCATTTTGAACTACGTAGTTGAAAATAGCTAATTGAAAGCAGGGTTGCAATTTTCGAAGCATCCGAATTGGGTGTGTGTGTGTGTGTGTGTGTGTGTGTGTGTGTGTACGTGTGTGCGCGTGTGTGTACGTGTGTGCGCGTATGCGTGTGTGTGTGTGTACGTGTGTGTGGTGTTTGTGGTGTGTGCGCGTGTGTGTGCGTGTATGTGGGTGGGCGTGCGTGTGTTTTGGGTACTGAAGAGCTTACTAAACTTTGCGTTCACACCATTAACAGAATATGATGTATGATTATGTAATAAACAAAGTGAACTTTGGAAAATTATTTATGAGACACCCGCTCTAAAATGTGCTACCGAATACGAAGTGCGATGTTCCTAATTGTTATTTTTTTACCCTGTATTGAAAGAGAAACATATTGGATATTTATAAAAGCAATGCGCTGATATATTTTAATGATTTGAATAAAACAAAGAATTACTATGAAATCCTTTCATCAAAATCTTGTTCGTAGACGTTCCTTTTAATGGTCAAAAATCGAAGTTTAAGCAACAATACAAAAGTGCTTTGTCCAATCATCCCTTTCAATACTTATTCCATGCTCTTTTGTCTTGTTTTTTGTATAAGGAATAAAAAAAGTATATAAGAAACAATTTCGAATGTTACTGCCGTTAAATTGGAGTTGGAATTCGTATTGTTCATACAAAGTGACATTTCCCGTAGACAACAAAGACAGATGACTGATACGTAAAAAAAAACAAATATTATTATAGTCTTGAAATATGTCAGTCGATGACAACGGTGGAATCGATGAACAGTTTTTTATTTTTATTGTGAATTAAAAGCAGTCGTAAATTATAAGGAAACGTTTTTCAACATATTTGTGGTAGGCGAAAGGCCATTAATCCTAGAAGCTTCATAATCACCGATTTTGACTAATATTTTGTGTGAAATTTCGTAGTTAGAAAAACATTAGTCCATCAATGTTTTTCAATTGGAAAAGTTCGATATACATTGTAATGGTGTAGTTAGGGGTGACATTTCAATACCAAAATTGTATTATTCCGCCTGTTCGAAAACTACTACGTATACCAGCTTTTCGATTATTGCTTAGCAACATATCTATAGGATGCTGAGTCATATCCCGCAAACCACAAAATATGATATTAAATGAAAAGCACTCGTTTTACCAAAAATTTGTGAAAGAAATATTGATACTGTTCTAGTTTTTTGCTATTCCATTTGCAACACGCCAACGTACTTTGAACCTTATTTTCTTATACTGCTGTGCAGTTACTTCTATGTACTCATTTTTAACACGCTTATATGAGCTTCACCTTTATGTGGATTTGTTTGTTGGTTTTTGAGTTTGTTTGTTTGTTTGTAACTCTCCCTTGGACGAAGGATAAGGGGCTTATTTAATCTAAATTTTGTTCGACACAGTATTCGAACCTCCGATCTCCGTGTTGGAAACTAAGCACTTCGACAACCTTATCTACATTACATCGTTACGGCTCGATACAAGTTTCGACGAGATGTAGATATATAAGCAGCGAAACCATTATACGAGGGTAGTATCAGTTGAATATAAAAACAAGCTTTTAAAGCACTAGTTTCAAGTTGAAAACTAATGTTAAAGTAATCTTAAAACAATACTAAATGAAGAATACTAGTATTATTGTGAAAATCGCGTGGGAAGCATTGTATAAAATTGAACAAATATATACAGAAATATATACAGAAAATTGAAATACTAATGAAATACTAGTGATTTTGAAATGAAACATTTAATTCAAAAAATGCAAATACGCTGAAAATTTCTTAAAGTTTATTATGTTTATATATGATTATTTATCGGCAGTAATGATTTACGTTATAGTCAGACAATTTCTGACAGTTTTTGACTGCTCTGCGAACAAAGCTGTTGTTTATTTTGTCACCATTTCAATTATTAATTACACCGATTGTTGTTATTCGGTTTCTAAATGTAAATGCAGCAAATGTATGCATAAATAGTGTAGGCTTTTTGATAAAGGAAACAGAAATGATAAAAATGTTCTGGTTGGCCTGTGTGTGTGTGAATGAATACTTCATTCACTATTGACGAGTTCCAGCAGAAACTTCCACATGTTTTTAGATTATCACACGATGAAAATTTTCTCCTACTCCATTATAAAACGGTTAATATTTAAAAAGTGAAGCTTCATAATTTTTATTAGTTTTCATATTATTCTGATATTGTTTAACCACTATTGATTCACCCAACTATTCTATATTGCAGATAATTTTTGATCGTGGTTGTTTGTAAACGTTCATATCGGCCATAATACCAATAAAATTTTATTAAATATTAAAAGTAAACGAGACATAATCCCTGCAATACTGCTTTTATCTGATGAGCTAAATATAGTTTAAATAACTCGACATAAATTCTAAGACGTATTAGATTACGTTTTCTCGACATAAAGGGATCGATACCTTTGTACAAGTGTATTAAGAAGACGATATTTAATAGTGCATCAAAATTGTTAATTAGAAACTGTTAAAAAAATGGACGATGCGGGTATTATAGCGACCGTTATAATTTACGTTATATGTAGTTTTTTATATAACGTTTATAATTTGGTGGTTAATTATTTTACCCTGAAAACGATTCCCTGTAGGAAAGAAGATAGGAAGTACCTACTACATATTAAATTGCTTGAGTAGTGCTACGACTCTCATGTTTTTCCAACCAAATTTTGAAGCTGATTTGGCCGCTTTAAAAAAGGTACTAAATCAGACTAAACAAAACAATTCGAGCTGCTCACAATAACGTAAATGGAAAAATTGGTAATGAAGATATATATGAAGATTTCGAAAATTATTACTCCGATTCCTTCCGTTAAAATAATAAACTTTTCAAAATTTTACTTTATAGAAATGAATTTGAATTTGATCCAAAATATTGTATCCGAAGCTTGTTCTAATTAATTTTTAAGCACAGTCACTAAAGTACCGTTATCATGAACGTAGAGCTTCTAAAAGTGAAAAAGTACCTCAAATGAACTGCAAATTTAGTTAGCCAGTGAAACAGAAATACGCGGTGAATTCATTTTGATTAAAAACCTCCTGTTACTAAGAAAATGCACTACACGTTTGACAAAATCAACGAAAGACATTTTTTTCGACGATCGAAGTTATCCTCATATCGATTTCATGCTTTGTGGAAAAATACATTAAATATATAGAGTTCTATACTCGACCGCTTTATAGATGTATTTATTGAAGTTTAATCAATATTAACTATGAATTTGATGGAATTAGTTGATTGGAGAAATTTATTAAATGCAATAGAAATGCTCTAGTTCTTAGAAATATACAAAGCTGTATAAAAGTTGATCATAGGTGCATCGTATTAGGAATAACGAATATTCCCTTAAGATATGACCACAAACATCAAGAAGAATATGCTTGGAATATTGGATATGCTAGCCCTATTCGGCGTTGTTTATAGGGTCGAACATTACATTTAGGTTTATCAATTTCTTATGGAGACAATAGTTTAGGAGGGTATGAACCCCTAAACTTCTAAAACGTTTTGATGCGTTACAGTTTAATTACTATTGTGACACGCAATTTTTATTTCTGTCTGGACAAGAAATAAGTGCAACAGAGCCCCTTCCAATTCAGGGTCCAGATCGGAAATATATTTCCTAGTTTTTTCATCGAAAGGCACTGGAACTGACTCTCGTAAATATATATCTGATTCAACTAGTGTGGTAAGTCATTTGTTAGAATTACAAGGAATTCAAGGAATTTGTACCGTTCAAATTATCTGTAATAGAGACAAGTCCACTAAATTATTATTCATAATGGCTACCCAATCTTTGAATTTGAAAGTACATTGGTCATCTAGTTTATTCATTTGAAAAATCGTTCGATTTACCATTGAACAATATTCAGTAGGTCAAATGTACAGCACTAATTCACGAACAAAATGCCAGTAGTCGGAATGTCTTCGACCTGTATGCGTGCGTTTTGGTGATTTATGCCGTTGCTATTGAAGGTAGCTTTATAGGTAAACAAACACAATGTGATTAATGAAATTAATATTTCTATTGCTTTCCGTTAAGAAACAAACACAAAATCTTATTCTTGTTTGATAATCTTCATCTAGTAATTCTTGGATGGTTGGGACGAAGCTGTTGTTCCTCAAATCAGGATTGTCTTTTAGTAACATCTAAATGTCTTCATCATTTCATTCATTTCAAGACAACTACTATTACCATTGAGTTGAGGTTGAAAATTACCCTTTTCCAGTAAACGACGATCAATGGTGTGTCTGGTGTCCATTTGGGATATTTATCGCTTTCATTTTGTCTTACACCTGTGATTACCAGAAAATCAGATATTTATCTAAAATTTTATTTTAGCCTCATCAACTTTACCTAGAATTAAATATACATTTGCGATGTCCGCAAACGTGTAAACTATTGTAACCATTATACGAGGAGGTACCCAAAAGTAAGCGGAATATCATTGCCATGGGTGGAGTTTTTGTTGTACTGATTTCTGCCGCTAGGGGTTAAGATTGTTTTGTACATATTGGTAAATAT